>NC_071283.1:6545228-6742998 GCF_023375685.1 Ictalurus furcatus
AATTGTTCGCTTCTTAACAGCTGTAAATCAGATTGTTTAAGCATTTATAAAACAGGAATAAGGTTAGACTTCTTCTTTTATTGTTCCTTTCAGGGAGTGCGAGGGCCTGTGGGAGAGACAGGTTTCCCTGGATCTGAAGGACCTCCAGGTGTACCTGTAAGAAATCACACCCTATCGTGTCCCATACTGATGTATCCTGTTATACTACATTGTGCAACAGTGTTTTTCCTTACCTAGGGATTTGATGCACCTTTTTCTATCATGGAGTTCTTGACTTGAATCAGGTGTGTTAGAGTAGAAAAACACTGCTTCTGGGATTGGGAAATACTGCTTATTAAAGGAGATGTGTCACTATCCTGTATTGAGAGCTACAGTTACATTACAACATGGCAAAGCATACTGATTTACATTAAAGAGTTAATAATATGGCAAAAAAAAAATTGCAGCAGTGTTTTTTTCAAGTCAGAGGATTTCATTAAAGCAGTACATAACACAGGATCATGACCGTAAGTAGTTGTACCAATGATTTAATTGCACCCACTCACTTTTTTCTTTCTGCAGGGAAGACCTGGAAAAGATGGAAATCCTGGATATGAGGTGAGAAATTTATTTCTCTCACAATATGCATTTTTAATATAAAAACCTTTGAGACAAAAAGGGAGGTAGGAGGAGTATAATTCATGCATCTTCAGTGAAAGTTTTATGAAAACTTTTATTTATCATTTCAGCCATATATATCTGGTACACTACACAGTGAAACGGAACAATGTTCCTCTAGGATGATGGTGCTACATAAAACAATACACTAACCACATGAGATGACAGAACTAAAAACGTCTACACATTTTTACATAAAGTGCACGTACAAACGTGTGCTAACAACACAGGACAGTACAATACTACTAAAACAGGACAATAGGCACAGTAAGTGACAGTGTAGTGCCGACCAGTGCACAGTTTTAGTGTGGAGGTGTCTGATATAGCAGGTAGTGCAAAAGATAGGTGCCAAGGAGTAACAATATAATTTTAAAATGGTATAAATATAAACATAGCAGATTAGCTTATACCAAACATGGACATAGCAGTTATTGCAGTAGCAGCCAGGTAAAGTTTACGATAGTGGCAAGAAATTGAATATGATATTATTATAAATACATTAGCAGCAAAAATGCAATAGAGTCAATGCAGGAATGTGCAAATATTGCAATGGGAGTGGGATGGTGTTCAATTCAGAGTGTGCGTGTGTGCGCATGTGTCAGTCCAGTCTCTGATTATTGAGGAGTCTGATGGCTTGGGGGAAGACACTGTTACACAGTCTGGTCATGAGGGCCAGAGCCGAATGCTTCGGTAACTTTTTCCAGACGGCAGGAGAGTGGAGTGTGTGTCTGAGGGGTGTGTGGAGTCATCCACAATGCTGGAGGCTTTGCGGATGCAGCGTGTGGTGTAACTATCTATGATGGAGGGAAGAGAGACCCCAGTGATCTTCTCAGCTGTCCTCACTATCCGCTGCAGGGTCTTACGATCCGAGACAATTTCCAAACCAGACAGTGTTGCAGCTGCTCAGGATGTTCTCAATAGTTCCTCTGTAGAATCTTGTGAGGATGGGAGGTGGGAGATGGGCTTTTTTCAGCCTTTGCAGAAAGTAGAGACGCTGCTGGGCTTTCTTGATTATGGAGCTGGTGTTGAGAGACCAGGTGAGGTTCTCCGTTAGGTGAACACCAAGGAATTTGGTGCTCTTGACGATCTCCACAGAGGAGCCATGGAGTAATGGACTAAACACACAGCTCTGAGGGGCCCCCATGCTCAGTGTGGTAGTGCTAGAGATGCGGGGGCAGGGCTCCTATCTATTTAAAGCATTAGCCCCTGGCGTAATTATGGAGGAAAACATAATATAAAACCGGAGGCAGCGCGGATGGTAGAAGTGTCGGAATGGTAGCTAGTTAATAGGCTCGAGCTTTTCACAAATTAAAGGCGAAGGCTCTTCCCTTCAATGCGGACTCTCATTGCATAGTTTTGCACGTGGCAGCCCGCAGAGTTTTAAGCGGTTTAATTAGCTCAAAAGGCAAGTAAAACTGTCGTGGTTAAAATTAGACACATACCTCATTTGAAGGGATGCAGAAGTCCTCTGGACTTAGTACTGCATCATTTTGTAGACACAAACTGCTTTCATGAGCAAGTCCGAAGTCCACCTTTCTCCAATTCTCATAGCTCTCCCGAGAAAACACACTCAAAGTGAAGAGAAGGTGTAATGTGGTGTAATGGGCTCACGTTTTTTAGTGCCAGTCAGCAATCTGGATGCTGCATTTTGTACCAATTGCAAACGATCAGTAGTTGTTCTAGACAAGCCCAGATAGAGCGAATCATAGAGGATTTATAACATCTAGTCCAACCTAGATGTTATAAACGCAGTCTCGCACATTAGAAGCAAGGGGACCAAGCTGACTGACAATGTCAGAGGACAGAGCTGATGGACCAAAGACGATTATTTCGGTTTTGTCATTGTTTAGCTGTAAAAAGTTCATGGCCATCCAATGCTTAATGTTATGCAGGCAGTCAAACAAACTAGACACAGAGCAGTTCTTATTTTAAAATAAGATTAAGATAAAGATAAAGCGGAGTGACATCAGCATAGAAATAAGTGCTGTCTCTCAATAATATGACCTAGAGGAAGCATTTCTAGAGAAAAGAATGGAACTCTGGGGAACCCATATGACATTTGAGCACAGGATGAGAAACACTACATTAACAGAAAAAGATCTCTCCTTGAGATAAGAAGCAAACCACTCCAGCACAGGCCCCTGAAACCCAGCTACATGACCAAGTCTTTGCTAAAGGATATCATGATCTACTGTGTCAAATGCTGCACTCTAATCAAGCAAGATTCAAATACAACAAGAGCCTGAGTCAAGAGTAAGTAAGATATTATTGGTAACCTTCAACAAAGCACATTTAGTACTGTGAAGTTCCCTGAAACCGGACTGAAATGTATCAAAAATACTAGAAGCACTCAGATACGAAGAAATCTGATAATAGACAACTTTTTACAAGACTTTTGAAATGAAAGATAGTTTGGAAATGGGTCTGTAGATATTTATGACCTGCTGATCAAGATTATGCTTTTTAAAGCGGTTGTACTATAGCATGTTTAAAAGTGGCAGGCACCACCCCATTGACTACAGAGTGTAGGGAAACTAGCCAGCAGTGGGTGGAGCACAGACACACGGGAGGCCGTTTTGGGTGTTGCCGTGGAGGATCTTTATTCAAGACCGTTTGGTGGGTGTGAGTGGGTGCGCGCGTGTGTGGGTGCTTGCGTGAGGGCGTGAAATCGTGTGGTGAGAGTCTCAATTGTCTGCGGGGTTGCCGGAATCGCACCAGGGTTTAACCCAAGTGACGGAGGTCCCGTACGGCTGTCAGGCAATCCCTCGCTTGCAGCCAGGGGGCGGCGTCTTCGCTCGTGTCCGAGTCATCTAGGAAAAGAAAACACACACAATGCCGATTAGTAAGCACACTCTTGCTGATAAACATCGAATAACATGCATAGAGCCACGCGTACATGTATTGTGAGAATCCTCTCCCTTTGTGAGCGGAATAGTGCCCTTTTATACTCTCCCCTCGCCTGGTGGATGGTGCTGTGCCACGCGCCATTCACCGGCCGTGTGTGTGTGTCTCGGGGGCTCCGCCCTGCCACCACATGTTCTCCGGCTGTCCAAAATATTGGTGGTGCTGAAGCGGCGCTGTCTCTTCAGCACCACCGCGGCAGTCGCGGGAGGAGTGATTTTAGTTTCTTGTGTGCTGGCCGTTGGTCCGTTGCGACGGTACCCCCCCCCCCCCCCCAGCTCCGAGCCTACTGCCGCCGTGTGTCGCCGCAGTGAGACCATCCCGTCGCGAGAGACTATCTGCATTCCCATGGTGGGTCCCCGTCCTGTGCTGGACCTGGAAAGAGAAGTCCTGTAATGCAAGGAACCATCGGGTTACCCTGGCATTAGTGTTCTTGGCCTTGGCCATCCACTGTAGTGGGGCGTGGTCTGTCACCTGGATGAAGTGATGACCGGCCAGATAGTATCATAGCTCTTCAATGGCCCACTTTATCTCAAGGGCCTCTCTTTCCATGGCCGCATATTTCCTTTCAGCGTGGGACAACTTCCGACTGATGTAAAGGACCGGGTCGTCTTCTCCATCGAAGGTCTGTGAAAGAACTGCGCCCAGCCCGGTTTCGGATGCATCTGTGTGCATGGTGAATGGAAGGCCGAAGTCTGGGTTATGTAGCACTGGGGCGCTGGTGAGGGCTTCTTTCAGGGCTTGGAAGGCTCTTTCTGCTTCTGCTGACCATTTCACCCAGTCCGGCTGGCCCTTTTTCATGAGATCGGAGAGGGGGGAGGCTACAGAGGAAAAGTTAGGCACAAATCGACGGTAGTACCCCGCCAACCCCAAAAAGGCACTACCTGTTTTTTTTGATGTAGGCCAGGGATAGTCTTTTACTGCCTTAATTTTCTTCACCTGGGGCTTTAGTAGGCCCCGGCCGATACGGTACCCGAGGTACTGTGCCTCAATCAGCCCCAAGTGACACTTTTTGGGACCTCCCCCAAGGTGGTACAGGTGGTCCGACCAAGTGGAAGAGTGGATAACCACATCGTCCAGTTAGGCAGCTGTGAAGGGACGATGTGGACGCAGGACAATGTCCATCAGTCACTGGAATGTTGCGGGTGCGTGGCTGTTCGCCATGCTGAAAGCCGTCTTCGGTCTTGCCTCTGGGGCCAGGGCCATTGCCAGTATCCATTGGTCAGGTTCAAGGTGGATATGAATCGGGCCCTCCCCAGTCGCTCCAGTAGGTCGTCCACTCGGGGGAGGGGATAGCTGTCGAATTCTGTGACCTGGTTCAGCTTCCGGAAGTCATTGCATAGCTGCATACTTCCGTCGAGTTTTAACACGACTACGATGGGGCTGGACCAGGGGCTGTTGGATTCCTCGATGATATTGTCCCGCAGCATTTGGCCGATCTCCTCCTCGATAGGTTGGCGGCGGGCCTCCAGGACACAATAGGGCCACTGTCGCACCATCACTCCCGGCCAGGTCTTGATCTTGTGGTGGACCAGTTGCGTCATCCCTGGGGATGTAGAAAACACATTCATGAATTGACCCACCAACTCTGACAAGTCCTGTCTTTGCCCAGGATTGAGGTCGTCACCCAGCTGGACCAAGGTACCTTCATCATGACCTGTGTCTTGGTTGCGAACGCAGACACTACTGGCATTGGCTCTACCCACTTTTTTAACAGGTTTACGTGGTATGTTTGTATCTCCGCTCGCTTACCGGGCTCTTGCAAGCGATAGTTTACGGCCCCCTTCCACCCGAGGACTGTGTATGGCCCTTGCCATTGGGCTAGGGACTTTCAGGAACTGTTCGGCACCAGTAGGAGCACTTGATCGCCAAGTTGGAACTCTCGGGGTTGTGTTGGGCGGTCGTACACTCTTTTCTGCTCCTCCTTGGCGGCTCTATTCGCCGTCCGAAGAGGAGTTCAAAGGGGGTAAAGCTTGGGGGCACTCCCGGACGGTGAAGAGGACGTAGGGTAGGAGGAGGTCCCAATTTCTCCCTTCCTCGTTTACCACCTTCTGTAGAATCTGCTTCAAGGTCTGGTTGAACCTCTTGACAAGCCCATCGGCCTGGGGGTGGTAGATGGACGCCTTTAGGTGCTTAACCTGCAACAGCCGACACAGATCAGACATTAGTTTGGAGACGAAAGGTGTACCTTGGTCGGTCAATATGTCCTTCGGTATCCCCACATGGCTGAATAGGAGCATCAGCTCTTTCACAATGTTATGGGAGGTGGCTTTGCGGAGTGGTACTGCCTCTGGGTATCGGGTGGCATAATCCAGGATGACGAGTATGTACTTGTGACCTCGGGCAGATTTGGGGAATGTCCCCACGAGGTCCATACCAATCCTCTCGAAGGGGACACCTATGATGGGCAGAGGGATAAGGGGAGCCGGTGGGGGCCTCTATGGCACGGTGCGCTGGCACTGGGGGAACTGTTGGCAGAAGCCCCAGACCTCTGCATCCATCCCCGGCCATAGCAGTCTTTTAGCTTTTCTAGGGTGTTTCGTGTTCCCAAGTGGCCCCCGAGCGGATGGGTGTGGGCCAGGTGCATCAGCATCTGTGTCTTGGTCTTGGGGACTACCAGGAGGTCCACGATCTCCCCTCGGCGGCTGGCTCCTCATATAGGAGACCACCCTTAATGAGGAAGTAGGAGGAAGGGAGCCTCTGGTTCGGGCTCTGGTCAGCCCCTTCTGTCTTCCGCTCCTGGGCCCAGCAGTGTTTCAGGCAGTTATCCTCCTTCTGCTCCCACCCAAAGTCCCCTTGCCGGTTCACCTGTTGGAATACAGACGAGATCAGGTTAATGTGTATGTGCGACTTACATTCTACGGTGGCACCCCCCTCATCTTGTGCCAAGTAGGCCTGCCGGACTCATATCTCTTTCATGCGTTGAGGCGTCCTGCTGGACTTTGGATCTGGTCTATATGTGTCTATATGTATATCTGGAAATATGTGCCATTGGTAGATTATTTTCCTTACAGTGGAGTGATGCATTTCAAATAATTTTGGGATCTTTTTCAAATATTTATGAAATCCCTTGCCAGACTCATAGGCCTCCACAACCTTTTTTCTGAAGGCCTTAAGGAATTTATATGCATGATGACACCACACACCTCAATATCAAAGGGAACACCAGACACTAGATATGAAAGACACTATAAAACAGGTTCCACCTGCACTCTCTAAGCAGGTTCTAATCACTGGCACCCAATCTTGAACACCTGATTCTAATTTAATGGATTTGAAGGTGTGATTAAATGTAGGGGTGTACTTACTTTTTCCATGTGACCAATCTGTTGTTTTGTTTTTTTTTTGTTAATTTATACCAGGAAAATGACTAAAAAATGTCAATTTTATGTGTCGTTTGATAGTTTATTAATAGGCACTGTTTCAAAGAGGATAAAGCTTGCTTTTCCAAATATGTAAAAAAAAAAAAAAAAATTTAAAAAAACAATTTCCATAGGGTGTACTTATTTTTTCAAATGACTGTATATTTAGGGGCTGTTTAAACAACAACTTTTCCAACTAAGAACGGAAAACTTTTTATGTGGTTTGGCTGTTCGTTTACACGACAACAGCGTTTTTGGGGCCTGAAAATGCAAACTTTTGAAAACGATGCCATTGTTGTCTCCGTGTAAACATACAAAAACGAGAATCTGTGAAAATGATGACATCATGCGCGCGAGTACTTCAAAACAACACATGAGACATTCAAAACTACAGGACTGTTTGTGCTGCTCAAGATTTTGAGTTTATTGACGCTTCTCCAGCAAAGTGTAGATTTACTGCATCGCTACTATGTCCAGTGGAGATGCATTTGTTATATACGCCAAATTATTAACCCACATCTATGTCGACTAAGGGTATTCAAAATCTTATAATTACGAATCTTAAAATAATTGGTGAGTCGTATTTCACCAAGAGTTTTTATACCAAGTACCTCCCGCCGAAGATTGCTCGACCAGCGGGGTGTCTTTGCATCGCCATACCAGGCGGAAGACGCAGGAGTAGGCACAGGAGTAGCTCAGAGCTAGTGTTCAGATCTGGTTAAGGAAATCTCCACATTATGATGTATATCATCTGCTTCAACTTGCCGATCTCACAAACCGCCATCTTTCATTTATCACGCTAAATGACCTGAACCTGCGACTGTGACATACTCATGTAGACACAGCGGCATCAGGCACCAGTACATTAATAATAATGCTAACGCTACAAGGTTGGGTGTAATTCAAACTTCTTTATTAAATAATTCCTCACCAATCATAATCAAGAGTAGCGACTGTTCAGTCTGCAAACATACAGTACGCTGCTGCTCTCCTTCACTCTCTTCACTAACTCTAATAGACAGTGCATTCACTTCATTTAAACTCACGGTTGCTAGATATCACTAGAAAAGTCAAGTCCAGTTTCCATGTTTTGATTTATTCCCCCCAAAAACACAAAATTATCAGCAGACATGGCAACACTGTACTGGGGGAACCCATCTAAAACTGATAAACAAATAAACAAAAAACTAATAAAATGTAAAGACAGAAAATGTGCTTCATTGTAAATAAATTAGTTAATATAAAAAAAGATATTATAATACATTCATAAGATATAAATAAAATGAAATAATGTTTAATTACTATGGGTTGCACTTAATATCAATTTAACATTAAGCTTAGTAGGCTGTTTCGTTAGAAGGCTATTAGCCTTCTTTTTCCTAATATGGATCATGCTTGTTAAGTCTACTTTTAATTAGGACTCTTTATTGTTTAAAAATAAATATTTTATGCTTGTTTATTTATCAATTATCCAACAGTATTTCTCATTGCTGTTATTTTAATTGAGTTAACAGTGACCATGAGCAGAGAGAGCTTACATTTAACTATTTATGATCGACCTCTTGATTAAAGCTTAATCAAAAAAAAAGAGTGGTATCTGGATCGGTTTCGGTCGATCAAGATGACAAGAAATCGGTATCGGCTGTAAAGATCCTGATCAGAGCATCAGTTATGAACACAGTTAAACTAAAATGCTTTTCATCTGGCGGGTAAATGAACTCACCTGATCGAATACTATTTGAAATTATTCTAATAGGCCTGTATACACAATATACGCAGAGCAGTTCAAGAATTGGCTTCAGCCCAGAACCGTGACAGTGGAAAATGGCTAATAGTGTAGCTTTAAATATATTTAAGAGGAGCAGACTTCAAAGACTGAACATTGAGGGGTTTTTTTGTATTTGTTTACAAGGTGGAACAGGTTGTTCCAACAGTTGTTGTTTTTTGCATACAGCCTGTAAAATTAACTGAAAATATAAAATTTTGTTTATTAGAAGGTAAATTAATTTGTCATGGCTCACACCGTGGTCCTAAATTCTGTCCTAATTGACAAGCTCAAGTTTTCTCATGCCTACTTGTGCCTTATATTGTGGCACATTAACGTTGCCATCTCTAAAAAAAAAAATAATAATAATAAAAATTTTTTTACAGGAGTAATCTGATTGTGTTTCCTGGTCCCAGTCAAGATCCTGGCAGCAGAGTTTTGTACATATTGGAGCTTATTGATTGTGGATTTAGAAACTCTGGCTAAAACAGAGTTACAGCAATCTATCTGAGTGACAACGAATGAGTTTATCAGCTTTTCAGCTACTGAGAAATTTAGCATAGGGCGCAGTCACTATATTACTGAGGTGAAAAAAGGATGCTTTAACAGTGCTCTGAACAAAAGAATCAAATGTAAGGCTGGTATCAAAAATTACTCCAAGGTTCCTCATCTTACTTTGGGTCTGTAGAACAGAGCCATCAACAAATAAAGACAGTAGAGCAGCTATGAGAATTTGCTGACAGGAACCTATAAGCATAACATTAGTTTTTCCCGTTATTCAAGCACAGAAAATTATTATTCATCCATGTTTTTATCTCAGAAATACAATCAGAAAGAAAACAAACATCAAGGTTTTCACCAGATTTTGAGTGAATGTAGATTTGGGTATCATCACCATAAAAGTGATAATGGAGGCCGAGTGATCGCAGCAGATGCCCAAGTGGAGATGAATAAATATTGAAAAGTAAAAGGCCTAAAACTGATCCCTGAGGAACACCATTGAGCACAGAGCTAGTGTCAGACCTGTAACCACCCATAAAAATAAACTGGGAATGGTTGGTAAAATAAGATTGAAACCAGTTTAAAACTGTCCCCGACACTCCAAAAACACTTTTAAGGCAGGTAAGTAAAAGATCATGATCAACAGTATCAAAGGCGGCTCTAAGGTCAAGAAGAATAAGAATGGAAGTAGCTCCGGAATCAGAGGCTATCAACAAGTCATTGGTAACTTTGACCAATGCCGTTTCTGTACTGTGAAATTTACGAAAACCTGACTGAAGGGTTTCAAAGAGGTTATTCATTTTAAGATGATTACGCCATTGAGAGGCAACCACACACTCAAGTATTTTTGCCAAAAACTGAGGATTTGAGATGGGACAAAAATTGTTAAAATCATCCACGGGAACATTTTCCTTCTTTGGTACAGGTGTAACAGCAGCAGTCTTCAGTACTGCTGGAACAACCCCAGTCTCCAATGATTCATTTATAATACAGAGGATAGTAGGGCACCAAAAATCGAAGCATGATTTTTTAGGCTTGTGGGAATTGGATCAAGCAGGCAAGTGGTTGATTTCATGCTGGATACCTCCCTTGTGAGAGCCTCAGAATCAAGCGGTGAGAAATGAGTGAAAGAAACACCAGTGAACCCAGATGGATGAAGGAGTGAAATGGCAGAGTCAGGTGTAACAGAAATTTGTTTGCGAAAATTATTAATCTTACAATTAAAAAACTGAAGTAAAGAATTACATAGCTGTTGAGAAACAGGCAAGGTGGTAACAGTATTAACTTTAAGCAATCTATTTATGGTTTGGAACAAGTGTCTGGGATTTATTTGATTGGTTACAATAGCCTGAGAGAAATAAGATGATCTTTCAGTTTCAATTAATGCTTGGTAATCACCCAGAAGATCCTTCCACGCTTGATAGACATTCAAGCCAGTAAGGTGCCATTTACGCTCCTTTTCCAACAAGCAGCCTTTCTAGTGCGCAGATTGTCGTTATACCAGGGAGCAGAGCGGGCGAATGTAACCTTACGTGACCTTAGGGGAGCAAAAGAGTCTAGATTAGTAGCAAGAGTAGAATTTAACTGCAGAACTTTCTCCCCCAGCGATGAGGGATGCAGATCGCTTAAGGTGGAAACAACAGAATTGGAGAAAACTGTCTGATCAATACACTTCCACTTCCGGAAGGTTACTGTTCAGCTGGTAGGCTCACTTGGATGATACAGTTCCAGGTTAAAGAAAACAGCTGAATGATCTGACAGTCCAAAGTCAACAGATGAAAACTGCGATACAAACGAGCCGTATGCAGTCACAAGATCCAGGGTGTGGACTTTGATATGAGTCGGGTCAGTTACAAACTGTGTGAAGTTAAAACAATCAAGTAGCAACAGAAATTCCTTAACCATCACTAAGTCACATGAATGTTAAAGTCTCCCACAATTAGAATTCTGTCAAACTTCATTCTCAACATTGACAGGAATGGTCTGTTAACACCAGTGCCCTTGTGAAAAAAGCACAGCAACAACTGTACTTTTTGAGGTCATTAAGGAGAGTCAATCTGTCCCAGGAACTGCTGCTGTCTTTTTACAAGTGTTCTGTGGAGAGTATCATTACCCACAACATCCTGCAATATGGCTGATAAAAAGGCTCTGGAGAGAGTTAGGAAGTCAGCACAGAACATTATAAGGACAAAGCTTCCCTCATTGACTGATATATACAGAGCCAGATGCCTTTGTTATGCAGCATGCATAATCCAGGACTTTTCTCAATCAGGAAACAGTCTGATCACACTGCTGACTTCTGGGAGGTGGTTGATTCAAGCCCGCACCTCTAGACTTATGATCAGATTTTATCCAAGTGCCATAAAATAATTAACTCATAATTTAAGGGACTGTGTAATACATTATACATTGTACTATTTAAACATTGGACTGCGCAATACATATTAGATATGGGATTGTGCATATACTTCTACTGCTTATTTATTTATCTATTCTTGCAGCTATGTCGAGCTTGCTTGTTGTGTGTTACTTTATTCAGTGTTTTGTATTATTATACATTATACATTATGCTTATTGTGTGGTACTTTTACCACAAGAAGTTGCATTTGAATTTCATTGAACAGCTGTGCAATGACAATAAAGGCATTCATTCATTCATTCACTTACGGTATTTCCTATGCTATTTCCATCTCCTTTGGCTCAGTGAGTGCACAATTGTGTGGTATTTCACACATTTAGCCTACTGCAGTGCTCATGCATTGACAATAGTATGACACATTTTAGGGGTGGTCAAATTCATAATGACATTCTCTTTTCAGATAGACTGAGCAATGCAAACTATTTTTCCACTATTAAAACTTAGTAGTATGTGAAAATTTCAAGACCCCCCTCACCCCCTACCCCCCGCCACACGCATACACACACACATCTTGTTTTGGTATCCTTTGCATGTAATTCGCACCCTGAGGAAAAGCATGTCAAAAAGAATTGCCGCAGACAGAGACCTTACTTAGGTGTGCAATTGTGAACATAATTTGTCTAACATTTGCTTCATGTTAATATTTTTACCTATTTTTACCTTTTGACATTGTGTCTGACATTTTGAAATTTTAACAGTCAAAAACCGGTATTTACTGGCTAACGGAAACTCGGACCACCCTAAATAAAAATAATTGATTTACAGCACTGGTTGTGTGAGAAAGCCTTTGGCACAGCCTCTGTCTTAATTTAGCCGATAGTGTACCCAATTTTTGCTAATCTCCTCTTTGACCTGAATAGTGACAACTCTTTTACTGACCATCTGTCTCTTCCTATTATTTCATATTTCTTTCCTTCTTACAGGGACCAGCTGGCAGGCCTGGTGATAGAGGCTCCAAAGGAGAGCGGGTTAGATCTTGTGTTCTGTGTTCCTTTTGTCTTGATTAAGCAGAAAGTATGCTTCACTTTTTACACGTACGCTAGGAACAGTGTACAGTACGCATAGCGCAAATTTCATCATCAGCAGAGTACGAGCCTGCTGTATGCATGCCACTTGATTTTTCTAACCATGCGTACTTTGTCGCACATGCGCATTTAATTATTTTGCCCTATTTAGTTGTTCCATAAGGTGCCTACAGTGACCCAGGGCAGTTGATTCTCAAGGTAGTTGAAGAAAAAACTGAATAAACAGAAGAGACCGAAACGAGTGCAGGTTAGAAAGTATCCGCATTTATATAATTCTAGCCTTAAAGAGTATAAGGATTTGAATATGGGTGCTAATCGTGACTAGAGATTGCCCAAGCATTGTTCTTCGTGTTGTTGTGAGTCTGAAAAGTCTGAACTTTTTCGTTGTCATCCTTCACACTAAAAGACCTGTTTCACTGCTCTGTACTGACTCTTGTAGGCCAGGAGGGGTAGTGCAAGTTGTTGTAATGCACGTGTCAATCGCCTGTGTACGCGTACATGTCAAATGGAGTATACTTTGAAAGGCTATGCTTATGACTGTGCACGTACGCGTAAAATAATGAAGTATACCAGAGTTCAAAATAAACATCAGCTAGTACTAATGCATGCACTCCCTTTAAAATAAAAAGGGATTTTCCCTAGAAAATCCTCTGCTTTGCATAGATTAGAGGTATTAGAGCTTTTATAAACAATTGCATAAGTATGTATTGTGTATGACTCTCCTTATGCTTGCTTAGCAGGCTTGCCATTATTCTCACAACTCTGTATATTAATAATATAGTATATGGTAAGCAAATTGCACTACCAGATAATGGGATATACTGTAAATCAGGGGTGCTCATTATGTTGACTGCGATCAACCAGTCAATCACAAGACAACCACTTGTGACTGGTTGATACATCACGGAATAATAACATCTTGACAGCTAATCTCGAATAAATACTATTACAAAATTCTGTCAGAGAACAATTGACAAAAGTCTGTCAGAGTGAGTAAAAATATAGGTAACTGTCAAAGAATTTTTGTTAGGTTAAGACTAGGACATACAGGACACAATGCTACTTTATTCACCATGAAAACGACAGTGTGAGATTTGTAATCGCAAGGAAACTGTTGAAAATGTGCTGATAGGTTGTAGGAAGTTCACTGTAGAAAGAGAAAGACTAGACAGGGTGAAAGAGATGGGAAGGGACTGGATTTAAAAGGTCTATTAGAGACAGGAGACAAACAAGTACAGGTTCAAAAGGCTTTATTTAAACACTTATACAATACAGATTTAATCACCAGAATATGATTCCTTATAAAGTCAATATAAATATAACTTCCTTATAAAGTCCTGATGTTACACATTCCGGTACAGTAGGTGGCAGCAACCACCTCTATATTGGTTTTTACTCCGCCAGTAAACCGAAGAAGAAACGAGATACTGACCAACCAACCACTTGTGTTAGAGTGGAGTGAACAAACTGGGTGCGTCAACATTTTAATATGTAGTGATTCTGTATCTGCCCTTTCAAGCGTAAAGCCAGGCACAGCTAGAAGCCACCATGATCTGCTTTGTGAGATCTTGTTTACTTATTCAAGATTAATCAGACAAGGGAAAAATATCACATTCATGTGGGTCCAAGCACACTCAGGTATTCAGGGAAATGAGAATGCAGATAAATTGGCAAAAGAAGCAGTCAAAAAAGGAAATGTTGAAATCACCATTAAGTTATCAAAATCAGAAGGGAAAAGCATAGTGTGGAGGAATGTAAATCAACAATGGTAACAACAGTGGGATAATGAAATTAAAGGGAGACATTTACACTCAATACAAAGCAGAGTAGGTATTTTAAGAGATAAGGGAATTAAATGTAAAGAACCAAGTTATAATATGTAGTTTGAGAATGGGGCATAGCAACCTTAACAGCAACCTTAACAGCAAACTTTATGTAATAGGAAAACATCCAACGGGACTATATGATTAATGCCATGAGGATGAGACAGTTGAGGATATTTTTGTCTTGTGAAAAATTCAGTCATGAAAGACAAGAATTGAGGACTCAGTTACGTGAAATAGGGAGGGTACAGCGCAATATTAAAGGCGTATTAGAATAGTTAGCAATAGAGGAAATGTTTGTTTCCTTTTTTCAAGAAAGACTGGACTGGAAAGCCGATTCTAAAATAAATCGACTTTAATACAGGACAGAAGGTGGCAGTAATGCAACAATTTGGATGCCAGCTGTCATAAGCCTTGAAGAAGAAGAAGCCCGACCACTTGGCGGAGCTTGCACTTTTATTTCCTATCTATAGCCCTAATGATTTATAAAAGATATTTCCAACTCACTGCAATCATGTGCTTGTGATCATATTCTTGTGAGACTATATAGTTACTATGACCACCAATAGCAGGTACAGCAGATGCGCCCAAGCTAACAATTTCTGGTTCTAAGAACATACAGTTTTAAGGTTTGTTTCTGGTTAGCCAGGAATCTTTTCTTTAGAGAAATAGAACTTTTGCTTTTAGGTTTGTAGAACATTCCATTAACATTCCCCTAATATTCTCTTAATGTTCCCCTAATGAACGTATTAAAAATATTAAAGAGACTCAATTTTCATCATTTATTTTTAATATTTATACATTCATGCCTCATTAATCATAAATAAAACAAATCAGTCTATATAAATAAATAATCAGCACACAATCCATGTTTTTGTTGAACCATTGTTTACATAAAATAACAAGGCATGAATCTTGGGACATTCAAAATAGTAATTATCATTAAAAAAACATGAAAACCTTTTCTTAGATAAAAATTTGCAAGAACATTGTATCATTAAAAAATAAATTATAACTATAAATACAGATCAATTTTTCAAATTCTGATCAACTTCTCTGCTTGAAAAATACACCACCACCATCAAATGCAACTTTAACAGAAATTTAAACAAAAGTGAATGTAAATTACGTGTCAATTAGATTAAACAATCAGAATTAGATGAACAATTAAATAAAATAAAAAAAAACTTTACTATATAGGCCTTTAATATAATGATGTTTACTCACAGCTGTGTCTTGTGGTCTGATGTTACACACACACACACACATATATATATATATATATATATATATATATATATATATATATATATATATATATATATATATATATATATGCGCATTATATCCTACAAGATGAAGGGGAAGCAGTGTGTGCTCTATTACGGCCATCTATTTGCAGCAAAAGTGCAAGCGCCAACTAGCTTAGCTTAGTTTATGGTTTTAGCGTGTTAACTGCAAAATAATAATAATGAAATTCTCACTTTTTGTTGTAATCAAGCAAAATCTTGGTGTAGCTCCTATCTCAGTAAGTGAGCGGTGTTCAGTATATGTTCATTGATGACTGGGAGCCGGACCTCAGCTCTTTGGTGCTGCTCGTTCCCAAGCGCTGAAACAGGGACAAGTTGGAGACTTCACCCAAGATAGGAGCTACACTGGGATTTTGCTCGATTGCAGCAAAAAGTGAGTGTTTCATTATTATTTCTTTTATTTCTTTTATTTATTTATTTATTTATTTATTTGTACATTTTGCTTTGAACCAGCTAAGATTGTGAGCTGAGCTAAATTAAGCAGTCTACTGCTGCAATGGCGCTGCTTTTGTTAGTGAGCTCGGGTGTCTACAGATTATGTACACTGTATTGTCTTCACTACCATAGGCCAGTTTCACTCTTCTAGGTTTGTCGTTTCCGGGAATGACTGCCGCCGTGTAATCTGACTTCCAGTAATAGCGATGGCTGAGTCCAGAAACAAATCTTTCTGTAGTGTGCCTCAATGCAGTAATTCAAAACAAAAACAACCATATTTAAGCTGTCATGACTGTCCATCAAAGGAAGAAGTGTGTCTGTGCAATAAGGAGAGAAGAAGGGTCAGTGTTCATGATTCGCAGAGGCAACATGTTTGTGTGTAGTCAGCATTTCATTGCTGCCAACTACATTCAAGGAAGTTCTTGTCTGAAGGCTGGTGCTGTTCCAAGTCGTTTTCAATGGAACAATTTTTATGTACCACTTCAGAAGCAGTCTGCATTTGAGAGATAAAGTGCTCGACTAGGAATAAATATGTACACCCCAAAGGCCAAGGACTGTCTTTGGATGTCTCAACTCGTTTGGAAGCTATCATCAAGGAGCATGACTATGCAAGCTGGGCTTCTTTTTGGTAAGAAACCACTACCACTGGCAAACTCTGTAGTTTTAAAAAAAAATGAGCTTCACTGATTAACGTTGGTGCTTTGCTACGCTCCATTCAAGTCTGCCACTTATACAATAGCTTTATTTAAAATAGTAATTGACAGTGTATGTGTGGCATGATCAAACATTATAGGTTTTACTTGTCAGCCTATTTACTTCAGTAAACTTTGCAACTGTGAACTAATGTGTGAAACCTAACAAATTAGCCAGCTAGCTAGCTACCCCTCTGGCCTCACTCCTGCTTGGATCTGCCAGTGCTTGAAGGAAATACCAATTCTCTAAATTGACCATTACTGAACGTTCTGTATAGGTTCTCCTTAGGTTGTTACAAACAAACCTCCCAGCAACGTTCTGGGAAGATTAGTTTTTGGTTACAAAAATAAAACCTGATAATAACCATTAGAGAACATTCTGTCTAGGTTCTCTTTAGGTTGTTCCAAAAAAAAAAAAACCTCCCTGCAACGTTAGTGTTTGGTTACAAAAAAAGAACCTACAGAGAATGTTCCTAGAATGTTGTTATAAAAAAAAAATAACCAAACCAAATGGTTCATATGCTAATGTTAGGGGAACGTTCTGTGTTTGCTGGGGCAGCAGTTAAAGCATATTAAAAATTCAAAATGCCGGGCGAAAAAGAAGTGGGTAGGGCACCAAAAAAAAAAAACCCTCAAAAACATACAATTTTCACTCAGAATGGGAAAAGAGTTTTTTCTTTGCAATGAGGAATTCAAAATGTTTGTTTAATTTGGCAAAAACAAATAAAACCGATATGAAGCAAATATTAAAATAATTTCTCAAACTCCAAATTTAGTGTACATGCATAGTTTACATGATGGAGCTGACCATAATAATAATATGAAAACGTAGATCTCTTGTCATAGAAGTGAGAGCACTCCTGCTGTAAATCCTCAAATGGTCACACCAAGACACAATAGCTACAGTGATTTTTAATGAATTCCGTACATATAATGTAATGAATCAACACTCGAAATAAACTTAAAAAATCTCAAAAACAAACACTAGCCCATTTTTTTGTACTGTATTAGTTGCATTGTGCCAGTGATTAAATGTTTCAGGGTGATCCTGGGATCCCCGGAGAGAGAGGTGTTCAGGGAGAGAGGGGACGACCTGGAGAAAAAGGGCTTTCTGGGACACAAGGCCTGCCTGGTGAGAAAGGACATCCCGGTCCACCTGGTCCCGTAGGATCACTGCTGGTATGTATTTTTTATGTACAGTGCATCCAGAAAGTATTCACAGCACTTCACTTTTTCCACATTTTGTTATGTTACAGCCTTATTCCAAAATGGATTAAATTCATTATTTTCCTCAAAATTCTACAAATAATACCCCATAATGACAACGTGAAAGAAGTTTGTTTGAAATCTTTGCAAATTTATTAAAAATAAAAAACAAAAAGCACATGTACATAAGTATTCACAGCCTTTGCTCAATACTTTGTTGAAGCACCTTTGGAACCAATTACAGCCTCAAGTCTTTTTGAGTATGATGCTAAAACACCTATTTTTGGGCAGTTTCTCCCATTCTTCTTTGCAGGACCTCTCAAGCTCCATCAGGTTGGATGGAGAGCGTTGGTGCACAGCCATTTTCAGCTCTCTCCAGAGATGTTCAATCGGGTTCAAGTCTGGGCCACTCAAGGACATTCACAGAGTTGTTCTGTAGCCACTCCTTTGTTATTCTTCACTGTCTGCTTAGGGTCGTTGTCCTGTTGGAAGATGAACCTTCGCTCCACTCTGAGGTCCAGAGCGCTCTGGAGCAGGTTTTCATCAAGGATGTCTCTGTATATTGCTGCATTCATGTTTCCCTCGATCCTGACTAGTCTCCCAGTTCCTGCCACTGAAAAACATCCCCATGCTTTACTGTAGGGATGGTATTGGCCAGGTGATGAGTGGTGCCTGGTTTCTTCCAGACATGACGCTTGCCATTCAGGTCAAAGCGTTCAATCTTTGTTTCATCAGACCAGAGAATTTTGTTTCTCATGGTCTGAGAGTCCTTCCGGTGCCTTTTGACAAACTTCAGATGGGCTGTCATGTGCCTTTTACTGATGAGTGGCTTCCGTCTGGCCACTCTATCATACAGGCCTGATTGGTGGAGTGCTGCAGAGATGGTTGTTCTTCTGGAAGGTTCTCCTCTCGCCACAGAGACATGCTGGAGCTCTGTCAGAGTGACCATCGGGTTTTTGGTCACCTCCCTGACTAAGGCCGTTCTCCCCCGATCACTCAGTTTGTCTGGGTGGCCAGCTCTAGGAAGAGTCCTGGTGGTTCCAAACTTCTTCCATTTATGGATGATGGAGGCCACTGTGCTCATTGGGACCTTCAATGCTGCAGAAATGTTTCTGTACCTTTCCCCAGATCTGTCCCTCAATACAATCCTGTCTTGTAGGTCTACAGACAATTCCTTGGACTTCATGGCTTGGTTTGTGCTCTGACATGCATTGTTAACTGTGGGACCTTATATAGACAGGTGTGTGCCTTTCCAAATCATGTCCAATCAACTGAATTTACCACAGGTGGACTCCAATCAAGTTGTAGAAACATCTCAAGGATAATCAGTGGAAACAGGATGCACCTGAGCTCAATTTTGAGTGTCATGGGAAAGGCTGTGAATACTTGTGCTTTTTTTGTTTTTTATTTTTAATAAATTTGCAAAGATTTCAAACAAACTTTTTTCACGTTGTCAATTATGGGGTATTGTTTGTAGAATTTTGAGGAAAATAATTAATTTAATCAATTTTGGAATAAGGCTGTAACTTAACAAAATGTGGAAAAAGTGAAGCACTGTGAATACTTTCCGGATGCACTGTATGTACTTGTTACAATCTAGATAATGAAAAAGCAAACAGATAGTGGATACAGTATCTCACAAAAGTGAATACACCCCTCAAATTTTTGTAAATATTTGATTATACCTTTTCATGTGACAACACTGAAGAAATGACACTTTGCTACAATGTAAAGTAGTGAGTGTACAGCTTGTGTAACAGTGTAAATTTGCTGTTCCCTCAAAATAACTCAACACACAGCCATTAATTTTAAACCGCTGGCAACAAAAGTGAGTACACCCCTGAGTGAAAATGTCCAAATTGGGCCCAATTAGCCATTTTCCCTCCCCAGTGTCATGTGACTTGTTAGTGTTACAAGGTCTCAGGTGTGAATGGGGAGCAGGTGTGTTAAATTTGGTGTCATCGCTCTCCCACTCCCTCATACTGGTCACTGGAAGTTCAACATGGCACCTCATGGCAAAGAACTCTCTGAGGATCTGAAAAAAAGAATTGTTGCTCTACATAAAGATGGCCTAGGCTATAAGAAGATTGCCAAGACCCTGAAACACTGAGCTGCAGCACGGTGGCCAATACCATACATCGGTTTTACAGTACAGGTTCCATTCAGAACAGGCCTCGCCATGGTCGACCAAAGAAGTTGAGTGCATGTGCTCAGCATCATATCCAGAGGTTGTCTTTGGGAAATAGATGTATGAGCGCTGCCAGCATTGCTGCGCAGGTTGAAGGGGGGTGGTCAGCCTGTCAGTGCTCAGACCATATGCCGCACACTGCATCAAATTGGTCTGCATGGCTGTCGTCCCCGAAGGAAGCCTCTTCTAAAGATGATGCACAAGAAAGCCAGCAAACAGTTTGCTGAAGACAAGCAGACTAAGGACATGGATTACTGGAACCATGTCCTGTGGTCTGATGAGAGCAAGATAAACTTATTTGGTTCAGATGGTGTCAAGCGTGTGTGGCGGCAACCAGGTGAGGAGTACAAAGACAAGTGTGTCTTGCCTACAGTCAAGCATGGTGGTGGGAGTGTCATGGTCTGGGGCTGCATGAGTGCTGCCGGCACTGGGGAGCTACAGTTCATTGAGGGAACCATGAATGCCAACATGTACTGTGACATACTGAAGCAGAGCATGATCCCCTCCCTTTGGAGACTGGGCCACAGGGCAGTATTCCAGCACGATAATGACCCCAAACACACCTCCAAGATGACCACTGCCTTGCTAAAGGAGCTGAGGGTGATGGTGATGGACTAAACCCTATTGAGCATTTGTGGGGCATCCTCAAACGGCAGGTGGAGGAGCACAAGGCCTTTAACATCCACCAGCTCCGTGATGTCATCATGGAGGAGTGGAAGAGGACTCCAGTGGAAACCTATGAAGCTCTGGTGAACTCCATGCCCAAGAGAGTTAAGGCAGTGCTGGAAAGTAATGGTGGCCACACAAAATAGTGAAACTTTGGGCCCAATTTGGACATTTTCACTTAGGGGTGTACTCACTTTTGTTGCCAGCGGTTTAGACATTAATGGCTGTGTGTTGAGTAATTTTGAGGGGACATCAAATTTACACTGTTACACAAGCTGTACACTCACTACTTTACATTGTAGCAAAGTGTCATTTCTTCAGTGTTGTCACATGAAAAGATATAATCAAATATTTACAAAAATGTGAGGGGTGTACTCACTTTTGTGAGATACTGTATATATGTGTGTGTATGTATATGTGTGTGTACGTACGTATGTATGTATTGAGAGAGAGACAGACACACACCAGTCATAACATTAATTAATACCACTGACAGGTGAACTGAATAACATTGATTATCTCGTTACACTGGCATTTGCCAATGCACAGGATATATTAGGCAGCAAGTGAACAGTCAGTTCTTAACATTGAAGAACATTGAAGCAGGAAAATGGGGTAAGGATCTTAGTAATAATAATAATAATTCCTTAGATTTATATAGTGCTTTTCTAGGCATTCAAATCACTTTACATTGTATGGGGGGGAAGGAGAGGAGGGTCATGTAACCAGTTGAAGGATGGAGATTATTAGGGGGCCATGATAGATAAGGGCCAATGGGGGGAATTTCGCCAGGACACCGGGGTTAAACCCCTACTCTTTATGAGAAGTGTCTTGAGATTTTTTATGACCACAGAGAGTCAGCACTTTTTTCTTACTTGTTCAATGAAGCATAAACAATTATTGCACATACAAAGTCCTTAAGACACTGTCCAAGTCCAAGTCAAGTCTCCAGTCACTGAAGTCCAAGTCAAGTCTCAAGTCTCTGAAATCCAAGTCAAGTCTCAAGTCCCTGAGGTCCAAGGCCAAGTCAAGTCTCAAGTCCCTGAGGTCCAAGTCAAGTCTCAAGTTCCTGATGTCACGTCCAAGCCTGCTGATCCAGTTGACCAAGTTCCGCTAATATCTAAGCCTAACAACCAAGTTCTGCTCACGCCCAAGTCTACTGACATGGCCGACCACATTCTGCTCACACCCAAGTTTACTGATACGGCCAACCAAGTTCTGCTCCTGCCTGAGTCTACTGATATGGCCGACCAAGTTCTGCTCACACCTGAGTCTACTGATACGGCTGACCAAGTTCTGCTCACGCCCAAGTCTAATGACATGGCCGACCACGTTCAGCCCACGCCCAAGACTACCGACACGACCACCCGAGTTCTGCCAAAGCCCGAGTCTGCTGACACGTACAGCCAAGTTCTGCCAAAGCCCGAGTCTGCTGACACGCACAGCCAAGTTCTGCCAAAGCCCGAGTCTGCTGACATGCACAGCCAAGTTCTGCTCACGCCCGAGTCTGCTGACACGCACAGCCAAGTTCTGCTCATGCCCGAGTCTGCTGACACGCATAGCCAAGTTCTGCTCACGCCAGTGTCTGTTGACACGGACAACCAAGCTCTGCTCACATCCCAGTCTGCTGACATGACCAGCCAAGTTCAGCTTGCAGGCTCTGCTAAGTACGTCGCTGTGCCTTCCTGCTCAGCCGAGGACGTCGCTCTGCCTTCCGGCTCTGCTGAGTACAGCGCTCTGTTTCCCTGTTCAGCTGAGGACGTCGCTCTGCTTTCCTGCTCTGCCGAGGACGTCGCTCTGCCTTCATGCTCCGCCGAGGACTTCGCTCAGCCTGCCTGCCCTGCTGTGGATGTCGCTCCGCTTTCATGCTCCGCCAAGGACTTCGCTCAGCCTGTCTGCCCGACTGTGGTCGTCGCTCTGCCTTCGTGCTCCGCCAAGGACTTCACTCAGCCTGCCTGCTTGGTTGTGGTCGTCGCTCTGCCTACCTGTTCAGCCGGGGACGTCACTCCGCTTTCATGCTCTGACGAGGACGTCGCCCTGCTTCCCTGCTCTACTGAGTACAGCGCTCTGTTTTCCTGTTCAGTCGAGGACGTCGCTCTGCTTTCCTGCTCCGCCGAGGACGTCGCTCTGCCTTCATGCTCCGCCGAGGACTTCACTCAGCCTGTCTGCCCGGCTGTGGTCGTCACTCTGCCTTCATGCTCCGCCGAGAACTTCGCTCAGCCTGCCTGCCCGGCTGTGGTTATCGCTCCACTTTCATGCTCCGCTGAGGACTTCGCTGAGCCTGTCTGCCCGGCTGCGGTCGTTACTCTGCCTCCCTGTTCAGCCAGGGACGTCGCTCCGCTTCCCTGCGCCGCCAAGAACACCGTGCGGTTTCCTGGCTCTGCTTGGGACATTCAGCCCAGGGGGCCGGGGCCGCCAATGAAATGGGATGACTCATGGCACTCCGGGAGGAGTGCCTTTGTGTGGGGGGGGTTCTGTCATGATTTCCCCTTGAAGCAGCATGCTCTAAGCGCGAATGCGCGAACACCTGCTTTTCCATTGTTGACAGTAGTGACATCTGGACACGTGTGTTTTGTTTATGTTTCTGTCATGTCTCCTCCCTGTTCTGTCATTGGCTGGGATTTCACGTGTGTCTGCATTGCCCTCAGCTGCTAGCAGTTTAGACGCTGATCATGTCCACATATATACCGCACGCCTCCCAGCACACGGCACGGAAGATTATCGTAGAGTTAGATTAGTTCGTTTAGTAGTTATAGTCACGTTCCATGTTTAGAGTTAGTTCACTCTGGATAATCCGCTCCCGGTTCCTTGTCATAGTTCATGTTTCTCGTTTTTGTTTATCGACCTTGTTTTCTGTGACCACGACCTTGATTCATGTTTAACCCTGTGTATGCCTGTTTGCCGATCGCCTGACTTTCGCCTGTTGTGGATTACGTTTATGGATCACGTTTTGGATTTGTCTGCCTGTCTCTCCTTTAAAATAAACACTGTTCATACTGCACTTGCATCCGTCCTATCTCCACTCCGTCACGATACGTGACAGACACGAACAGTTTACAGTTGGTAGGCAATTAAGGTTACACTTACAATAAGTTAGGACACTAAAGAGACCTTTCTACTGACTCTGGGGAAAAAAAAGCAGAAGAAAGATGCCTAGGGTGTCTGCTCACCTGTGTGAACATGCCATAGGCCTGCTGCAGGTATTTATGAATAAAATAATTCTGTTTTTATAATTATATACATTTAAAATGTCCTGTTCTTGTTTTTTTCCTGCAGAATGATTTCAACACCATGAAGGAAATTAAAATGTTCATCCAGAATGAAGTATTGCGCGTGTTTGAAGGTACATATAAGGAGTCTCACTGTCTCGCTGGTGTGTGTTGGAATGAGTGTTTTAAATAATAAAACAGGAAAGCCCTGAGTATTTTAAGTAATAAGGGGAAAATGTGCATGTCTCTTACATTTTTTGTACCAGTACTATATGTATGTTCCTGGTACCTTGTGAATTATGATTTTTGTAGAAAGGTTAACGAGTTACACCATGCTGGAAAAGGTGCCAGCACCAATATTGGCTGCACATGGTCGCCAAGGCCCCCCAGGGCCCCGTGGAAATGATGGGTCCCCAGGTCTTCCTGGAGAGCCAGGACCTCCAGGCCCTCAAGGTAGGAGCAAAAAACAAGAGATTGAAAATGCCTATAGCTGTCAGCTTTCCTGTTAGCTAATGTTAAGACATTACATAGACCACATAGATACAGTGCCCTCCACTAATATTGGCACTCAAGGTAAATATGAGCAAAGAAGGATGTGAAAAATTGTTTTTATTGTTTAGTATTTTGACCAAAAAATTCACAGCTCTCATGGATATCAAACAATACAAAGTTTTAACAAAAACTTTGTTAAATATAGGTGTGCAACAATTATTGGGACCCCTATGATTTCACATGAGAAGAATATATTTGAAGTATATTCCCATTGATATTTAAAAAAAATTTAGTAGACCTGGGTGACTAGGAACAGGAAATTGTTCACAGGAAGGTAAAATTCTCTTAGTTACTCATAACAATGTGTAATACCGAATATAGCTTTGATGTGTTGTAAATGGGCTATAAAAAACAGTGGATATAAGAAGGCAAAAGCATTGAAAATGCCTATGTCCACAGTCAGGGAAATAATTACGAAGTTCCAGTTAACTGGGAATGTTATGAATCAATCTGGAGTTGGACGCGTGTCTATATTGTCTCAACGCGTTGTGAAGAGAATGATTCTAATAGCCAAAAAAAAGTCTCCAAGGATCACAGCTGGAGAATTAATTGCGTCTTGGGGTCAGAAAGTCTCCAAAACTACAATCCAAAGCCACCTACATCACCACAAGTTGTTTGGAAGGGTTTGGAAGAAAAAAATTCTCTACTCTCATCCAAAAACAAACTGGCATACACCAGACACTCCTGGAACTTCAAATGGGATCAGGTTCTATGGTCAGATGAAACCAAAATAGAGCTTTTTGGCAATAAAAGACAATAAAGATGGTTTTGGTAGACACAGACAGGTAGCCATTTGGAGAAGTACTTCATGCCCACAGTTAGATATGGTGGTGGCTGTTTAATGTTTTGGGGCTGTTTTTCTGCCTGAGGACCTGGACATTTTGTTATGATACATGGCACCATGGACTCTATCAAATATCAACAGATATTAAATGAAAACCTGACTGCCTCTATCAGAAAACTTAAAATGGGCCATGGTTGGATCTTCCAGCAGGACACTGATCCAAAACATACATCAAAATCAACACAAAAATGGTTTACTGACCACAAAATCAAGGTCTTGCCATGGCCATCCCAGTCCCCTGACTTGAAATACATAGAAAGCCTGTGGGGTGAACTGAAGAAGGGAGTCCATCAGCATGGACCTCGAAATTTGAAGGATCTGGAAATTTATTGGAGAAGACTCGGCGCTGTTATCTTGGCAAAGGGAGGTAGCACAAAGTATTGACTAAAAGGGTGCCAATAATTGTTGCACACCTATATTTAACAAAGATTTTTTGGGGGATAAACCTGTGTTGTTTTTGCAATTGTTTGATATCCATGAGAGCAGAGTATTTTTGTAAATTTTTTGTCTTTTTTTTTTGTGAAGACAATTTTTCACAGCCTTCTTTGTTCATATTTACCAAGGGTGCCAATATTAGTGCAGGGAACTGTAGTTTCATACATGCAGCAAAAATATTACATAACCTTCACATGTAGTGAAGGTTAAGCATAGAGTGTAGTATTTTAAAGCCATAGTCTTATAATCCATTGGAATAAAAAAATTATAAATCGAGTGTCCTTTTAGAACAACAAAGATATACATTTTTGCAGTGTTATATTGGATTGTTCTTTGCCATACTGCAGAGGACATTGTGTGTATTGAGTTTCAAAGAGGAAAGCACTCACCAATAAGTATATATACAACCACAGGGAACCATTATATGAGGCTGAAGGTACAGTGCTTTTCTGCCCATGGAATGCCATCTTTCTCAGTGAATGCATTTCAAAGTGCTCCAAGCATAAGCATGTTCTTTGGTGGATGTTTGACACTAGATTAGAGAAGCACATAGAATAGAGGTATGGTATTACTCTTTGAGGTATTTGCCCTCTAGGCCTTTATAAGACTGCATTATGCAATATTACTAGCTGTTGGGATGCTCTGTCGGATTTACACGTCATGGGGAAAATTGCTTGTAATTGAGAGCAGTGTCTACACTTCCTAGACATTTGTTTTGCATCTGCTAAGACTTGAGTGTAGCCAACATCTGCATCTTGTGATAGACCTTATTTTGTAAAGTTCAGGGAAGAATGGGTTAATGTATGCTATTTGTCAATTTTATTAGTTTTTTGTTTGTGTACTTTGCCTGCTCTGTTTACTTCTATATGCTTTGCTTTGCATCTACAACAAAACCTTTATTATGCATGGAAGCAGGGCTCTACAGTCCAACCATTTCAGTCGCATTTGTGACTGAAAAGTACTTTGTGCGACTGTGAAAAAATATGTACGTGCACCGGTGTGAGTGCCCTGTTCGGAGTTGTATAATACAATCAAACTACAACTTCAAAATGCATCTAGCTACACCACGCAACAGTTATTTTCGCATTGCTTTTCATCACCTCAGTCATCCGAACAAGTGTGCAAATACTGCAAAGAAGCCATTATGATGACAAGAGTAACACTGTACATCATCTACTTTTATCAACTTGCTGATCTCACAAACCACCATCTTTTATTGATCACGCAAAATGACCTGAACCTGCGACTGTGACATGCATGTGTAGAGACAGCGGCGTTGGGCACCGTAAATTAATAATCATGCTAATGGTACAAGGTGGGTTTTAGTTCAGACTTGTTTATTAAATAATTCCTCACAAATCATAATCAAGAGTAGCAACTGTTCAGTCTGTAAACATACAGTACACTGCCGCTCTCCCTTCACCAGCTTTAATAGACAGCGCATTCACGTCATTTAAGTTCACGATTGCCAGATATCACTAGCAAAGTAAACCCCAGTTTTCATGTTTTGATTTAATCCCCCCAAAAACGCAATATTATCAGCAGACATTGCAACACTGTACTGGGGGAACCCATCTAAAACTGATAACCAAAAACTAATAAAATGTAAAGACAGAAAATGTGCTTAGCTATAAATAAATCATTTAATATAAAGATAGATATTATAATAAATTCATAAAATATAAATAAAATGAGAAATGAAATAATGTTTAATTACTATGGGTTGCATTTAATATCAATTTGACATTAAGCGTAGTAAGCTATTTCCTATTAGCCGTTTTCATAATATGGATCATGTTGTGTTAGTCTACTTTTAATTAGGTCCCTTTATTGTTTAAGATATTTAAAAAAATTAATATTTGATGCTTGTTTATTTATCCATTAACCAAAGTATTTCTCATTGCTATTATTTTAACTCAATTAACAGTGATAATGAGCAGAGAGCTTACATTTAACTGTTTATGATGGACCTCCTGATTAAAGTTTAACAAAAAAAAGATTGGTATCTGGATCAGTTTCGGTCGATCAAGATGACAAGAAATCAGTATCGGCTGTAAAAATCCTGATCGGAGCATCAGTAATGCATTAAACTAAAGTGCTTTGCATCTGGCAGATAAATGAACTCACCCAATCACATCCCATATGAGATTATTCACATAGGCCTATATACACAATATACACAGAGCGGTTTGAGAATAGGCTTTGGAGAATTTGGAAAATGGCTAATAGTGTAGCTTTAAATATATTTAAGAGGAGCAGACTTCAAAGACTGAACATTGAGGTTTATTGTATTTGTTTACAAGGTGGAACAGGTCAACGGTTGTTGTTTTTTGCATACAGCCTGTAAAATTAACTGAAAATATTAAATTTAGTTTATTAGAAGGTAAATTAATTTTTCATGGCTCAAACCGTGTTCCTAAATTCTGTCGTAATTGACAAGCTCAAGTTTTCTCATGCCTTTGTTAAATTGTGTGTTATATTGTGTCACGTTAACATTACCGTCTCTTTAAAAAAAAAACAAAAAAAAACCTTAACTTCAACTGTGCTCCTAAATTTTTGACTGTGCTCCTAAATTCTTGTAATTAGGAGAACAAGTGCTCCTAAAATAAATTGTTACCGTAGAGCCCTGAATGAGGATATACTGACAAATGAATGAAAAATTTCCCCAAGGAAGTATAATAATATGAATTATTGAAAGTATCACAGCCTTATTCAAATGAGATTATGCCAAATTACTTTCCTTAATTATTATTATGTATGGCATTATGGCAACCATTATAATCTATGGTACTCAATAAAATGCATGCCTCACTAAGTATTTTGTTTAGAGTAAATTATTGTTTTGTGTTTGTGTTTAGGCTATCGAGGACAGAAAGGGGAGCGGGGTCAAATAGGCCTGGGGATCCTAGGTGCACCAGGCCCTGCAGGCCCACCAGGTATGCACTTCCCTACAAGAACAATATTTATTAAGTGATAATGTGACACAGGTAATGTATTATAATAGATTTTTTAGACTTCCTTTGTTGCTGCTAAAGGCTAAGAATGATTCTCTCAATGTCTGTTAAAAAATTAATGTTACATTTGTTGAAATTGTAGTGCATGTTATGGCATATTGTAATTTCCCTAATGAAAAAAAAAAAAGCATTTATCTTTGCAGTGTCACTATAATATTTTACATATTTATTTTACATATATTTTGGACTGGGGTTCTGGGAGGTTCTTGCTTTGCACTTTGCTCTAGAAATTTCTGTAGGCCTTTCTCAGATCCTGAATAGTTGTGCATTAGCTATAGTGTTTCTACAATATAAGTACCTGGTGGATATATACCATATACCAATATATGGCTGCATGCCAGGCCCAACATCAGTGCCTGAGCACACTAATGCACTTGTGGCTGAATGTGCACAAATCCCAACAGCCATGCTCCTCCAAAATCTAGTGGAAAGATTCCCAGAAGAGTGGAGGTTATTATAGGGGGGCTAAATCTGGAATAGGATTTTCAACAACCAAATATGGATGTGATTGGTCAGGTGTTCACATACGTTTGGTCATATAGTGCAAATTGGACTGTGCAGATTGTAAGTCCTTAATGAAGACCTGAAGAAAGCTCATTTAATAAGCCAGAGCGAAGACTAAACTAAAGTGAGCATTAGGTCACTTTCGATATTTAAATAAACTTTTTTCAATCTCTTCAGAAGACTCATAACCAAAATTGCATAACTCACCAATATGAGTTATGCAGTTTTGGTCATGAGTCTTCTGAAAAGATTGAAATATGATGGCCAACACTAAAACGCTCTAGGAATTAGTTGTATAGGAATATTCCAGGCTCAGCAATGTCTGAAAATCTGTCTGGAATGGTCCCACTATCTCAAAGGCACAATTTACAGGTTCTAAACTACCCATAGCATCCAGCAACCAAGAACATCACAACATGCTACCTCCACTATGCTTCATTGTGTGGATGCTGTTCTGATGAGCAGTGTTGGGTTTCTGTCAAATACAGTTTTTCTGTATTTGTCTTCTATAAAGTCGAGCTTTGTGCAGTGTCTGGGCTATGGTTGTCCTCTGTATACCTTCTCCCATCTGAGCTGTGGCTCTTTCTTTCAGAGCTACCCATGGCATCTTGGTTGCCTCTCTTACTAATGTGCTCCTTACCTGGTCACTGACTTTGGTGGCTGGCCTCCTCTAGGCAGTGTTGCAGTTGTGCCATACTGTTTCCAGTTTTAATAATGGGCTCAATGGTGCTCTGTAGGGATGTTCAAAGTTTTTTTTAAAAACATGACTGATACTTTTTCATAGCTTTGTCCCAGACTTATTTTGAAAGCTCTTTGGTCTACTTGTTTAGGTTTTCTAACAAGCGCTGGGGAATTCTAGGAACACACATTGAGATCAGGTGACATTTTAATTGCGCACAGGATTTATTCAGGTTTGAGTTAAGCACGAGTGACGATTTAACACTGGTTTAATACTACATTTAATACCAAAACTGTATATTGGTATTCAGACATTACACATAACTACATATGTATGCGCTATTCAGAAGTTATGCGAGAGTTATGCACACAGGGTTGAGTTTGAGTAAATCCCATTTTTCATGTTATCTCGAGCAGGGAATAGTATTACGTCCAGTGCCACTGTCTGACAGTTTGATATAATCACAATATGTCACACTGGGCGCACGGTGGCGTAGTGGTTAGCATGTTGACATAACCTCACATCTCTAGGGTTGTGGGGTTTGATTCCCGCCACTACCCTGTGTGTGCCTAGCTTGCATGTTCACCCCATGGTACCCCATGATACCTCCGGGTACTCTGATTATGGCCACTTTGGACATGCCAGTGTGTGTACAGTGAGGGAAAAAAGTATTTGATCCCCTGCTGATTTTGTACGTTTGCCCACTGACAAAGAAATGATCATTCTATAATTTTAATGGTAGATTTATTTGAACAGTGAGAGACAGAATAACAACAAAAAAATCCAGAAAAACGCACGTCAAAAATGTTATAAATTGATTTGCATTTTAATGAGGGAAATAAGTATTTGACCCCTCTGCAAAACATGACTTAGTACTTGGTTTAAAAACCCTTGTTGGCAATCACAGAGGTCAGACGTTTCTTGTAGTTGGCCACCAGGTTTGCACACATCTCAGGAGGGATTTTGTCCCACTCCTCTTTGCAGATCTTCTCCAAATCATTAAGGTTTCGAGGCTGACGTTTGGCAACTCGAACCTTCAGCTCTCTCCACAGATTTTCTATGGGATTTAGGTCTGGAGACTGCCTAGGTCACTCCAGGACCTTAATGTGCTTCTTCTTGAGCCACTCCTTTGTTGCCTTGGCCGTGTGTTTTGGGTCATTGTCATGCTGGAATACCCATCCACGACCCATTTTCAATGCCCTGTCTGAGGGAAGGAGGTTTTCACCCAAGATTTGACGGTACATGGCCCCGTCCATCGTCCCTTTGATGCGGTGAAGTTGTCCTGTCCCCTTAGCAGAGAAACACCCCCAAAGCATAATGTTTCCACCTCCATGTTTGACGGTGGGGATGGTGTTCTTGGGGTCATAGGCAGCATTCCTCCTCCTCCAAACACGGCGAGTTGAGTTGATGCCAAAGAGCTCCATTTTGGTCTCATCTGACCACAACACTTTCTCCCAGTTGTCCTCTGAATCATTCAGATGTTCATTGGTAAACTTCAGACGGGCATGTATATGTGCTTTCTTGAGCAGCGGACCTTGCGCGCGCTGCAGGATTTCAGTCCTTCACGGCGTAGTGTGTTACCAATTGTTTTCTTGGTGACTATGGTCCCAGCTGCCTTGAGATCATTGACAAGATCCTCCCGTGTAGTTCTGGGCTGATTCCTCACTGTTCTCATGATCAATGCAACTCCACGAGGTGAGATCTTGCATGGAGCCCCAGGCCGAGGGAGATTAACAGTTCTTTTGTGCTTCTTCCATTTGCGAATAATCGCACCAACTGTTGTCCCCTTCTCACCAAGCTGCTTGGCAATGGTCTTGTAGCCCATTCCAGACTTGTGTAGGTCTACAATCTTGTCCCTGACATCCTTGGAGAGCTCTTTGGTCTTGGCCATGGTGGAGAGTTTGGAATCTGATTGATTGATTGCTTCTGTGGACAGGTGTCTTTTATACAGGTAACAAACTGATATTAGGAGCACTCCCTTTAAGAGTGTGCTCCTAATCTCAGCTCGTTACCTGTATAAAAGACACCTGGGAGCCAGAAATCTTTCTGATTGAGAGGGGGTCAAATACTTTTTTTCCCTCATTAAAATGCAAATTAATTTATAAAATTTTTGACATGCGTTTTTCTGGATTTTTTTGTTGTTATTCTGTCTCTCACTGTTCAAATACAACTACCATTAAAATTATAGACTGATCATTTCTTTGTCAGTGGGCAAACGTACAAAATCAGCAGGGGATCAAATACTTTTTTCCCTCACTGTATATGATTGTGCCCTGCAATGGATTGGCTTCAGTTTCCCTGCAACCCTGTAGGATGAGCGGTATAGAAAATGGATGGATATCACACAAAAACTGTGGCATGGCATTTGAGACCAATATTAAATGCAAAAATATGAATAAATGCATCATCCACAAAAAGAGGTTTGTTTTGTCCTCACAAAGGACATCGGAAGAGACAATCTTAATTCTCTCTAATCTTAATCTGAGACATTGCTTATTTCAAGTACCAGACATTTTTAGGGATTAAAATTATGAATTAACATTAAATGAGCTGTAAGCATAACAGATCAGTTCTTGAGCAGATAGGTTTTCTTCACAGGGGAGTACATTGAATGAACAAAACAGTAGCATTATTTGATAAATTAAATAGTGAATTATAAGCATGATAAAATATCCTACATCCCATGCACACATTGATATAATGACCTTAATTTAGTATATCTTGACATGATTAAGTTGTGTCTACAAAATAATTAGTGAAAAAGTCCATTGTAATAAAAAAATTAATAATTCAGGTATATATTATGCATTGTTAACAGTAACCCCAATGAATGGTATTTAAAATGCCATCATTAAATTCCTCTTGTTTTCCATCCAGGGCCACCTGGAATAGGATTCCCAGGGCCTCAGGGCCCACAGGGAAAATGCGAACCAAATGACTGCACCCATACTTTTCCCCACACCAACCAGGAGGTTTAGAGTCCATTCTGTAGCCATTCAGCCAAAGTCAAGTGTGGAGCCCACAAAGAACAAAAGTCCACATCTTAATAAGTATAAAACAGCAGCCACTGACACAGGAAAAGAAACATATCCATCTTTGATATGTTGCCAAATCCATGGTTGTATTATCATTTTCAGAAATGATTGTTCAATAATTATTTCACAATTAGCATTGCACCTCAGTTTTTGCTCATAATTACCACGTTATCTTGTATGTGTGACCAAATGTATTACATATTAGACCGTTATTCTCAGGTTGTTTTTTTTTTTTAAAGGGCAAGATATATAAGCTAGGTTCTTAAATTCATAAATTCTTATTTACCTCAGCTTTTTGTGCAAGAGATAGAAAATAGATTAATTACCGGAGTGATGAAACTACAGAATATTAATAGAGCATAACTACGATTTTGCATAATGATTGTAGTGTGTTTAGCTTAAAAGTAAGTATTTTTTATGTGTAGGTTCTTCACAAGTGTAGGCCAGAGCATTTGGGAAGAGCACTATTCTTGACAATGAATTTTGTATTTGTTTGTTTGTCTATTCCACCAGTCATTACTGTAAATATGGTGGCCATTGATTTAACTTTTTTTTTTTTACACTGTGGATGAGCATTTTTACTGCTTTCAATGTATGGAGCCTGACATTAACAAAAAATATAGAATATAAAAACGTATGCAACTGATGTACACAATACAGTAGGTTAAAACAAGTTTGGTTTATTTAAATGTTTAAAATGTGAGGAAGGGAAGTATTTATTGTTTACAACAGCATGCAACTGAATCTTCCCACCAAGCTATTACATCTGATTTAATTCATGCTGTATGTATATTTTGATTTGGCTGTTTTTCAAATACAACTGATGATTTTATACAATGCTTTTTTTAAATTATTTTACAATATATATAATTTTTGTCTGCTCAAGAATGGTCTTTCTTTTAAGGTATTTTATATATCATTCACAATCCAGCTACACAATTCAAATGTTTTTAAATGCTGTACATTTTTACTGTATTGGCTTAAGATGTTTCTATGCAAATTGATTATTATGGTTTGATTCTGCAAGAGTTGTTTTTTTCCCCCCCCCCAATTAAAAAAAGCCCCTTTAGTGACATGCTATGTTGTGTGGCTTTTTTTTTTTTTTTTTGATGGAGCTGTTTTATTAACATTACTGACACTTTTATCCAAATTGGCTTTACAAAAGAGAAATAAAGCACAGAGAAAAAGCAAGATCATTGGAAGAAATATATGGTAATTTGCCATAACGAAATAGCATTTTTAAACATTTAAACTGTTGTAGCGCCATCTGTTGTCTAATCGCTATCAATTTTGCATGTGCTTACTTCAGTGGTTGGATGATACTTCAAGATCAGAAATTAAAGCATTATTACACATGAATTATATATTCACACATTTATTACATACCATTATACTTGCTTTCACATGCCAACATCAACATTTGTAGTGACAAACTTTACCCATTGTTACACCTTTATTACACATGTTCTTACACAAGACATTACACCCTTTATTAAGCCTGTTATTACATACTTATTGCGTATGTAATAACATGCTACATTGATCCAGTCCTGGAACAGCATATTAAGGCATTCTTGAAGATGCTGAAAAAAAACCCTCTTATTCAGGCAAAGCCACTTTTCTACATTGTTATGGCCAGGACCTCCAGTCCCTTGCCTTACCTTATAAAACTGATGAACAGGTGATTCCTTTCCTTGCTAAATACTCAGCTGCTCTGAGGAAGGTACTGTAATTGTTCACAATCAGAAAAAGACCAAAGTATGACTTTCAGGGAAGGGTGGTTAAGAAAAGTCTCTTCTCTTCAAAAAGAATAAAGAGTTTAGAAAACTCCATCTGAACAAACCACAAAAGTTCTGATGTTTGGTGATGACCATGCATAATCCTATGTTTAACTAAGCACAGCATATCCGAAGCATAGTGGTGGAAGGGGGGTGATTTGGGCTTGTTTTGCAGCCACAAGACCTGGGAAACTTACAGCCATTAAGACAATAAACTTTATATAAGTGTATATTAAACATGGTTTAAATATGGTTAAATTAAAATGTTGAATGACCTCAATCCAATTGAGCATACTTTTCACTGAAGACAAAACTGAAGCCAGCTGCAAAGCATCTCAATTAGGAAACTTAGCACTTGGTGATGTCCATGGGTTCCAGATTTCAGGCAGTCATTAACCACAAAGGATTTGCATCCTAATATTTAATATTGTTAGTTTGTTGAACTACTTTTGAGCCTGTGAAAATAGAGGGACTCAGAAAAGGCACTGTGGTGGTATACAAGGGCAAAACTACAAAAATTGCATCACTGTCCAACTACTTGAGGTGACTAAATAAACTAGAAATGGGAAAATGCATTGGTTGCAAGAAATTCTGTGGACACCAACAATAGTGACACCTCATTTTGTTAAAATATATTTTTTAGAATTAACTTACTCTAGTAAAGGTCAGATCCACCCATAGTTTCAGTGAGAGATTAAGCTAATTAACCACAGACATTTTTCATAACGCAGTGTTGTTTCGAGTAATACACGAAATATTGTATAAATGTATATTACTTTACAACCTTCAAAGTCAAGCTCATAATTCCTCTGCAAAACAAACAGAAGTACCATAAATGAAAGAGAGAAAAAGAGAGCAAAAATGTGTCCCTACTCTGTACAGTTCAAAAAAGAATTTTACACAAGTTTTTACAAGGAAATTATGTAGCATAATATTTCCATCCAAAGTTGTCACTTAGGTCAAAAACTCTATGATATTAAATGAAAGAGCACTCTGAATGGCCAGCCTGATCGCATGTTGCCTTGTTTTAACTAATAATTCAGTTTACTAGTGTTAAATAGCATAGCTTTAGAAACAATTTTTAACTATCATGGGATCGCACGAAGGAGGACTAGTGCGATCTGGTGACAATGTTGCCTAGTCATATTTTACAAAAGATTTTTTAAAATAAAAAAGCCATTTTACAGCAAACACAACAAAATGTGATTAAGATCAACTCACCTTGGATGTATTATTCTCATTATACAGACTAACATTTGGTCAGTTCTGTTACAACAGTACTAAATTCACATTTTTCCATTTAAAAACTCAGTACATCCTTAAAAGAACTCATTCATGAAGCCCTGTGTACACTTTCTCTATAATCTAACAAAATTGGCACAACTGCTTAAGCCTCTCATGGTCCAATATGCAAATTAATAAAGATTATTATTGTAAAAAGAAACTTAAAGATACTGAAATTTCCTGCTAAGCTAGCTTGCTAACTAATGTTAATTTTAATCATTGTGGTTATTACAGTATATTGTGACATTTGGCTGTTAAATAAATCACTTAGTTGTACAGTAGCAACATGCAATTTCAGTAGTAAAAGGTAATAGCTGAACTTCTCGATCTGTCAACAATTCTCTGATTTTTGTGAACAAATACATTCTGCGTTGGATTCAGCAAAGGTGTCATTTGTAGGCTTGCTTTAACCTGAGGTGATGCTTTTAAAGGACCCTTCTAAACTGACTAACTGAATCATAAACGGGGGGGGGGACGGAAGAAAAAAAAAACCACAGTCAAAAGTAGTGCTGTGGGAAGTAAGTTCTCCAATTGGTTTCATGTTTATTGCTACTTCAGATAACCAGTAGATTGCATTTGTTTGCGTTCCCAAAACAGTCTAGTTTACAAAAGTAAACAAGGTGGCTTTTTAAAGAGAGAGGCCCTTCAATATTCTGACTGTGAAAGGCACAGCCTTCACAAGGAACAGGCATCGACATGATCACTTCAGAATGTGTCACTCTAAAATAGCCAGAGCCAGTCTGAGGTTCAAACAAGTCCCCTGAAGCCCCCTTGCCCTTTTGTAATAGACAATAGATAAAGAAAAAAAAAAAAATGTTCAATAATAAATTGTTAATGTTAAATAAGAAATTAATTATTAAACATGCTTAATTTCACTTTAATGTAAAAAATGTCAAATAAAAAGTTTAAAAATAATGCTCTGTTTGAAAATTGTAATTTTGTTGTGCTTACAGATGTGGTTATTACTTCATCATGTTAGCATAGCATAGGTCTTTGGTACCAATGCTATGACCTACACCATTCTGTCTCAGTTTTTGTGTCCACAAGAAACTCAGTAACCAGCCGGCCCTTTAATGTCATAGTTTGTGAGGGACTGGGAAGCAGTAACTATGCTCAAGTTACATGCTGATGGGTCACAGTAACCAGGAGGTCCAGCAGGGCCAGGAGATCCATGAACACCAGTCTGTCCAGGAAGGCCTGGTAAACCACTTACTCCATCATGACCATCTTGACCATAACCTGGCTTACCATGCTCACCTGAAAGAGCAAATCAAAAACATGAAACTTAACAGCTAAACAACTTTTTTAGTTTAAGACCAAGGGTCTCATTTATCAAAGCATGCATACAAGTAGTTCTAAATTTGGGCATAAGTATGGGCTGGTTTTAGTATTTATATAATTGCTTATCTCCTGGGATTTTCATGCATAACAGTTTCATGTTTACTCAGAATGGTGATGGAAATGGCTTGCTGAAGAGAGAGGACACCGAAGAATGGCAGGACTGGTTCAAGCTGACAGAAAGGCAGATAACCACTCTGTACAATTGGGGTGAGCAGAAAAACATCTCAGAATGAACACCACATCGAACCTTGAGGTGGATGGGCTACAACAGCAGGTTATGTCCTATTTCTGTCTGCCAAGAACAGAAAGCTGAGGCTGCAGTGGGAACAGACTCACCAAAACTGAACAGCTAAATACTGGAAGGAGGGGGGGGAAACCCCACCATAGCCTGGTCTAATGAATATGGATTTTTGCTAAAGCACACAGATGGAATTTGGCACCAAAAGCATGAATCCATGGACCCAACCTGCCTTGTGGCAACAGTCCAGGCTTGTGGAAGTGGTGCACTGGTGTGGGTTTCTTGGCACACTTTGGGCCCATCAATCAATCACTTGAATGTCACATATTTGATTATTGTTGCTGATTACATGCTCCCTTCATGGCCACAATTTACCCATCTAATGGCTACTTCCAGCATGTTAATGCTCCATGCTACAAAGCAAAACTAGTTTCATATACAGGACAATGAGTTCAATGAATTCTAATGTTCTTCAGTGGCCTTCCCAGTTACTGGATATAAATCCACTAGAACACTTTTGGGATGTGGTAGAACAGGAGATTTGCAGCATTAAAGTGCACCTGAAGAATCTGCAGGAAATGTGTGATGAATCTCAATGGAATGTTTCCAATATTTTGTGGAATCCATGCTAGTTGATGCTGTTTAGCAGGCAAAGGGAGGCCCTACTCAGTATTAGCAAAGTGTTCCTAATAAAGTGCTCAATGATTTATATAGAACCATATCAATAACACACCATGTAACTTTACTTTAACTAGCCCAGTAGCCTGCTCCTGGTACTGCTAGTTCTAAAAGACATGGAGCATGTCAAAAGTTCTAAGCAGCTTAAATTAAAAGACAATGAAGTAGAATAAATCCAAAATGGTTTATTTGGCACTTTTACAAGGGGTTTGTGATTGCCAAAAAAAAAAAAATCACTCTCAGCAAAGACACATTCCTTTATATGCACAGCTTCATATGCCAAATATTCAAGCAAGGCATCATTCCAAGCAATCTTGAGATGGGCCTTTTATATGCTTTTATTTGACATTTTGTCTGTTACCTGCCCACACCTTGTGAACATCAAAATCAATAACTACTGTCAATTATGTTGATAATGTTTGGGATGAGAGAAAAGTGGGATGAGAGCTCCTTACAATCAATTAACCCTTTTCTACCACTCAGCATACGCATGATTAGGAGCACAAGAACCTGCATATGCATGGTCAGATCACACCTGCATATATACAGTACACATCCTCTCCCACAAGAAGAACTTGATAGATCACATTCATAGAAATACATGCATGAGCAGTTTATGCACAAATCTATGCCTATGCATGGTTGATAAATGAGACCAATTTACATTTCAATTGCTAGACACAATTGAAAACAATTATCAGACAACCAAATCAATCCATAAAGGCAAACCAAAATTAACTACAGTCATATAAAAAAATAAGTACACCCCATGGAGATAAGCTTTGACATATTTGGACAAGCAAACATTTGATCATCGCTGAAACAGTGCCTATTAATGAAGCTGAACATTAGCAAATTAGTTTTTTCAATAATTTTTCAACAGAAATATCAACAGATGTGATGATGTTCTGTGGAAAAAGTAAGTATACCCTTGGCCTCAGAAGCTAGTTTTGCCCCCTTTAGCAGAAATAACTTCTTATAGGCATTTTGTATAGTTGTCCATAAGGCTTGCTGGAATTTTTTGACCAATCTTCCATTCAATATTTTTTCAATTGCAAAATGTTTGAGGGTTTTCTTTCATATACTGCCTGTTTCAAATTCCCCACAACATTTAAATGGGATTTAATTCTGGGCCATTGCATAACCATTCATTTATTCTTTTTGAGTCATTCTTTGGTGGATTTTCTAGATCATTATCCTGTTGAAAGGTCCACTATAAGACAGATAGCTTCACATTATCTTCAAGTACTTTTTTTTTTTTTTTTTTTTTTTTTTACATGATGCAGAATTCATAGTTGAATTAATAGGTGAATTCTTTATATTTCTGGATTTCTTGAGTTAATACTGATGTCTTGTGAAAATTTCATGTGATTAGCCTCATTGAAAATATAATTACTGAAAAAAAATGTTGACACGTTCAATACTTATTTCCCCCACCATAAACTATGCTTTCTGAAAATGAAAACCAGGAAGCTTTTGCACTGAATTCTGTGTCTCTGTGTAAACTTCTTCCTGAATTCAGACAAGGGGAAATCACCCAGAGCAGGGTTTAAATTCCTGTTCTGTGACTGATATCGGACAAGAACTTAACATGTACCATTGTGTAAACTCTAGAGATTATTTTGTGTGAAAATCCCAGATGATCAGCAGTTTATGAAATATTCAAACATGCCACGATCAAAGTCACAGAGAACACTCTTCATTCAGATGTTTGATGTGAACATTAACTGAAGCCTCTGTATCTGCATTGATTATTTTGCAATGTGCTGCTGCCACATGATTGGCGAATTAGATATTTGCATGAATGTGCAGGTGTAAAGATGTTCCTAATAAAGTGGATGTTGAGTGTAGTTTTCCATGGTGCAATGTCATCAGATTGATACTGACCTGGCAAACCAGGTGGTCCTGGCATCCCTTTAGGACCTCGTACTGTTTGGCCTCTATCTCCTCTGTCTCCGATTTCACCTGTAGAATAATCAGAATACATATATAAAAATTTAAATGTATATGGTCACCTTCTCTAAAATTATTCCAACATCAAACTAACCTAATGTTGTTAATATTTCCTCATAGATATATGTTACATATACAGTATGTTATAATTAGTTAATCTAATGTTACACTTTTAATTACTGATAATGCTGTTAATAAACAGGGTTTCTTTAGTCAGATAGTAACGGCAATCACACCAATCTGTATCGAAGAAATATTTACCCACCTTTAGGCCCTTTGAGACCCATTGTTCCAGGAGGTCCTTTGAGTCCAGGGAGTCCTCTTGCACCAGCCTGTCCAGAGAAACCACTATCTCCTGGGGAACCTGGAGGACCAGGGGGCCCAGGTCTGCCTGGCAAACCAACAGCACCAGACTCCGGCCTCCTCAAACTGGCAGCTAGCTGGGCCAGTTGCTCTGTAACATCAAACATAAATTCACAAATTTGCATGAACAGCTCTCTTCCAACATAACATTTTTATTTAGAAGTTTTACTTTGCAAGTATAAGCACAACATTGTGAAATCATTCCACTAATGTTTGCTCTTAAAAAAAAAAAAAATAAATAAATAAAAAAAATTCATTAATAGGATCACTGTGCATTTCAAGGAATTATATAACATACCTAATTGCATCATTATAATGCCTACCTTGTATGTACCGCTAGTAGGGCACCATATCAAATGGTGGTATGGAACAACCATGGTCTCAATATACAGTGGTGCTTGAAAGTTTGTGAACCCTTTAGAATTTTCTACATTTCTGCATAAATATGATCTAAACAGTCATTAGATTTTCACACAAGTCCTAAAACTAGATAAAGAGAACCCAATTAAACAAATGAGATTTTAAAAAAAAAAAAGAGAGAGATGCCTTTAGTTGCTTACTCTGGGTTCCATTATGACCTCGCAGACTATTACACGTCATTGATTGAAAACAACCAACTCTAATTTCTAAGAAAATACGATGTGTTAGGTCATATATATGCAGATATATAGAAAATTCTGCGTCTTCATTCATGCCTGAAAAGTTCTGATCAACAAAGTTTGTATAAATAAAGGAGCGTTTTTATCTTTTATCTTCTCCACACTTACCCTGCATTACTCGCATACAAACTTGTTTGATGTGCTGATCACCTGGTCCTTTCCCCTGTAAACAGACACTTCATGACTGCCAGCTTTTTATTTGACAGATAAAAATAGGTACACCTCTGAAACTAGGTATAAAATATACAAATAAAAGACATACTGTACATTCCACTAAAAAATAATGTGCTTTTAGGGCATTGGTAGGAGTCAGACTATGTCACAAATCCTGACACCAACAAATACACAATGTGCACATACATTACAAAAATTATATAAATAATTTGAACATATGACATTACAAGTGATATTGCACTAAAACAACTACTCATTAACAATTACACTGAGACAGGTTACATTTAGAACATCCCCCTGACAATTCATTTACTGACCATTACATCAAGATACACATTGCCAGTGTTTGTGTAGCCTTTCTCCAATTCAGAAATAATTTAATTTCTGAGTTCATATGTTCTTGTTTTATAAGACTCACTTAGGCATACTCACCCATTTAAATCTGTCCACAAAATAAATCGAACTGAACAAAATGGAACTGGATCTGTATTTTGGAAATGACTTGCATACTGCATACTTATTGTTAATAACGGAACCATACCTGCTCTATATCAGAAAATGATATTGTTAACTGGAGTGAAATATGCAATAAGAATGATCCTAAACACAAAAGCAAGTCCATGTCTGAATGGCTGAAAAGAAACAAAAACTATATTTTGGAGTGGTCTAAGGCAAGTCCAGAGGCAGGATCAGTCACATGCACTTCACTGTTAAAAACCTACCAGTATAACAGACTTAAAGCAGTTTTGCAAAGAAGAATATACCATTATAGGAAGCTGCTAAAAGAGGTGCAACCCATTATTACATTCAAGCTGCAATGACCTTTTCACAATAGCACTGAATACATTTCTTAAATAAATCAAACAGGAACGTAAAAAAATCTGATAACTCATGTTAGGTTTTACTCTGCTTTGAAGAGAATGTTTTAAAGAGGCATCATTGTGAAGATTATCAGTGATACTTGTATTGTTGTTGATTTATACAGCTGGAAATGTTAAAACAAATCCTGCACTTTATATTAATGCTACATTGACTAACTGTATGAATGTAAATATATGACATGATCACCATCAACATGATTGTTTTGGTGCACAACAGAGTTCTGTGTTTTCACCTGCCATACCAAGAAGTGATCAAGATTTCATTCTGTGTTACTCTTTTTTGGACCCATCAAAAACTTTCAAATTGTGAATATATTTTATTGCATCACTTATCTAATATTGCACTATTTGATAATACCTTTGGCTGGCTTACAAATTATTAAGTAAAAGATTCCAATATTCAAATAATGGTTCTTGTCTAAAAAGGTTCATATTAAAGCTGTAGCACCACAGGTTTTGATTTTTGGGCTTGAAAATCTCCTGACAATTTCCTGACGACAGGGTAAATGCTGTTCTGTTGCACCACTTGGGAGCCCCAAACAAAATAGCTAAAGTCTATGGTTATTTTGGGAATAATACTCGTTTCCCAAACATACAAAAACACATTTTACCGATTGTAAATGATGGCAACACTTTGTACCTGCATACTTTTGGCAGGTTTTAAGTCACTGGATTCTGTTTACAAGTCTTTGCAAATGTAACAACCCTATTTAAATGCTCTAATATTTGACTCACTGCTGGGCCCTGAGAACCACGAGGACCTGGAGCTCCTCTGTTCCCCTGTACACCACGGGGTCCAGGACTACCAGAGGGTCCATCGATGCCAGGCTGCCCACGGGCACCCTCAGGGCCTCTGTTCCCTGGTTCTCCTGGATTACCAGTCTGAAAACAATTTTTTTAATTGCATTAGAATACAACAAATGGCCCACCCTTAACAATAACACAATCCTCAGAATAAAAATAGTAAATAACTTTGTTTCAATATAGTTAATGTAAGCCTTCATAAAACCATGAGCACTATGGCTCAACATAATAAATCCAAAACATACTGCTCCAGTAGATCCAGGCTCTCCAGGCTCCCCCTAAATGGACAGGACACAAAATAGAATAAACATTAAAAAGAATATAATTGTTTTTTATATTGGAACCTTTTAGAATAGTACATATCCAATAATACATATCCACCTTTTAGAATACTACATGTCCAATTTATTCAACTTACAACATTTCCTTTGTCTCCAGGGGTTCCCTCTGCACCTTGTTCTCCCTAGAATAAAGATGTTACCAAAACATTACTTTCAGTTACAAACCAGTAGGCATGCTGACACATATGGTGTTACTAGCTGATGCAGGTTGATATCCATAATATCTATAAATCAAAGCTTCACCTTTCCTCCTTTAGATCCGAATTCTCCAGGGTCCCCCTGATACATTATTCATACAAAGTAATAAAAAGATTATTTTCACAAATAGATAAAGAACACCTTTGAAAAGAACGAATATATTCATTAAATGTCCATGCATATATGACTTCTACATTACATTGTTTCCGTTCTTCAGTGATGTGATAGAGTTTATTTCTTCAGGCAGATTTGTAAAAAAAAAAATTTTATATTATACACACACACACACCAAAAAAAAAAAAAACCCACTCTTTAAAATAACATTGATTATCTCATTACAGTGGCCCCTGCCAAGGTGTGGGATATATTAGATAGCAAGTGAACAGGATCTGAACCACTTTGTCAAGGGCCAAACTGTGATGGCTAGACAATTGGGTCAGAGCATCTCCAAAACAGCAGGTCTTGTGGGGTGATCCTGGTATGCGGTGGACAGTACCTACAAAAAGTTGTCCAAGAAAGGGTAGAAGATAGAATTACTGTAGCACAGATTGCTGAAAAGGTTAATGCCAGCAATGATAGAAAGGTGTCAGAACCTAAGATGCATCACAACTTACTGCATATGTGGCTGAGTAGCTGCAGACTGGTCAGAGTGCCCATGCTGACCCCTGTGCACTGCCGAAAGCGCCTACAATGGGCACGTGAGCATCAGAACTGGACCATGGAGCGATGAAAGAAGGTGGCCTGGTCTGATGAATCACTTTTTTTTTTTTTTTTTTTTTTTTTTTTAACACATCATGTGGACAGGGTGTGTGTGTCGCTTAACTGGGGTAGAGACGGCAACAGGTGGTTTAAATGGTATGTGTGTGTGAGTGAGAGACTCACATTCAATTTATTAGGCACACCTGTATACCTGCACATTCATGTGCAGTTAGCTAATAAGCTACTCATGTGGCTGCAGCACAATGCAAAAATTCATGCTGATACAGGTCAAGAGTTTCAGGTAATGTTCACATCAAACATCAGAATGAAGAAAAAGTGTGATCTCTGGTACTTTGATTGTGGCATGGATGTTGGTACCATATGGGCTAGTTTGAGTATTTCAGAAACGTGTGATCTCCTGGGAATTTCACCCAAGTGACAAGTGTCTAGTGTTTACACAGAATGGTGCCAAAAAAAAAAAAAAACATCCTATGAGTGACGATTCTGTGGATGGAAACACCTTGTTGATGAGAGAGGTTAGAGGAAAAGTGAGGTAGTGCTCCAAAGCACCCTGATCAACTAAGAGACATCTCATCTGTTTCTGTCATGGTTATGCCAAAAGCAGCACTGGACTACACTTCCCAGCAGCCAAAGTAGGTCAAATGTTTCAATCAGCCTCACCTGTGTTGTTTCATTGTAATTAGCAACTCTAAAGACCCTGTTGTCCTTCCTTGGACCACTTTTCGTTGGCATTAACACTGCATGCTGGGTACCCCTCATAAGACCTGCCGTTTTGGAGATGATCTGACCCAGTCATCTAGCCATCACAATTTGGCCCTTTTCAAGGTTGCTCAGATCCTTATGCTTGCTCATTCCTCCTGCTTCCAGCACATCAACTTCAAGAACGGACTGGTCACTTGCTGCCAAATATATCCCACCCCTTGAGAGGTGGTTTTAATGTTATGGCCAATCACACACTGTGTGTGTTTGCATGTGTGTGCATAAAAGAAGAAATTTAACCATTATAGCTAAATTAGCTAGATCATGTCCTTTACACTATTCTGGGTGAGTATTACATAATTATCACTTCTATCCTTGCAAATGACACCTTTTACTGGAATATCAAAGTGGAATACAAATTATTTTCTGAAATAGGTTTTTTTTTTCGTTTTTTTTTTTTAATGCCCTTACCCTGTCGCCTTTCTCTCCAAGTAAGCCTGGGGATCCAGGAAGACCAGGCAGACCAAGATCACCTTTAAAGCCCTGCAAACAATGTTAATATTAATATTGATAATATACTGATAACATATTGATTGAATCTATTGTTAATATATGATACATATATTGTAATATTACTCTTCGGCGGGAGTAATCTGAGATGATGTCATGACATGATGAGTGACAAAACAATTGCTTACAGCCTGTAATTATGGTGGCTGTATTTAAAAAAAATAAATAAAAGATCAAGTGGAACCTGGTGAATGGTTACATGCAAAAGCACCATAGTTAGTCTTAGGCTGATCATTTAATTAATTTCTGACAAGCATGTCTTTGATGTTTTTGTCCCATCTGTATGACATGAGTGGAGGATTCTTATAAAGGAAAGTTTTACTGGTATAATTTTAGCCAGTGTTTTACTAGTAGGATGATAAGTGAGTAAATTCTCTCTGTCTTAGCAGTGGATTGTGCACATTTTCTTCCGAATCCATTTTCAAAAATGGTCACATATTTCTTCACTTTTTGTGAGAATGAAGACTTTCTCCCTGCAAATGTGTTTAATTTGTATTAGCTGAGAATTAGCTATTATTGTATTATCAGTGCAGGTTCAGTAAATTTGAATTGGAGCTGTAGTCAATCCTGTGATAAAAGCAGTAAGTGACACTCAGCTCAGAAGTCACTTACTGCTTTTTCCACAGGACAAACACCACCACAGCTGTGTTTATGAGACTGTTCCTCTGTAAAACACACAACTCAACACTGCAATTCCATATTTGGATAAACTCTATTCAAGCATACCAACTGTACACCTGTACCAACATGATAGATCAGGATCCTTCAAATCTGCCACTTGCGGTCCACTGTCCTGCAGAGTTTAGCTCCAATGCTAATCATACACACCTGAACAAGCTAACGAAGGTCTTCAGGATTACTAGAAAATTACAGACAGGTAAGTTTAGAAGTTGGAGCTAAACTCTGCACATTTGAAGAACCCTGTGATAGATCATGCGTCACTGTTGCTAATATCAAATGTATTAACATTTTAAACTTTATTGACAAGCATAAGCTATTGTAGGTCAATCGTAAACCTAATTACTGTAAAATTGTTAATTTTTATTATTTGTTATGCTTATATTAAATCTGTTCACAAAATGCATGAATAAAGTAGGCTTTCCCCCCAGATTTCTACTAGCCCTACCTCTGTAACCAGTGGAATCGTAAACTCAAAATTACAGTAGAATGCTACCATAGACAATTGTTTTCCACCAAAATAGTGGATTTTCTGCACTTCTGATTATTCATCTAAATTAAATAATTATGCATTTCATGTTAAATTAGAAGAAAATGGTTAAAAAAAAACAAAAACACAACAACAAAAAAAAAACCCATGTATAATAACCAGAAGCATAATCAATGGCACTAAAAAGTCATGCCATTGTTAGATTATGTAAGGATGCTTACATTGTTGTTACATTGTACAAGACTAAAATGTCTTAAGCACGTTGGACCTATTTCTGGCCATCATTGGATAGGTATGGGGGTCTTTAGTAATGGGTGCTCATAAAGATTAGGGATGACTTTCTCTTCACAGATAAGTGACCAACTAAACTAAATTTTGCAAAAGAGCTATAAAAAAAAATAATAAATAAATAAATAATGTAAAAACCCAAACAAAAACATCTCGTGTCCAAATGTCCTTGTGAAGTTCAAAATGTTAAGGCAATCAAAACCTATTAAGGGAAACTAGTAGTCACAAAAGGTTACAGACACGCATGCGCACACACTACTTACTCTGGCTCCTGGGTTCCCCATAGGTCCAGGTGGCCCTGACTCACCTCTATCTCCCTAAACATAAGCAAAAGGTATAATAACATAAGCAAAAGTATAATAATAATCATAATAATTTGAAACAGAACACTACTGATATGCCCAAATAGGAAGGAGGTTAGCACTCACCAGTCCACCAATAGGGCCTACAGGTCCAACTTCTCCCTGTTCTCCACGTTCTCCCTGATTAGAAGCATGAAATCTGAGTCTGATTAGCTTTGCAGCATATTTATCTGCTGTGACATTAAACAGGTTATGACCAACTTACAGGTTTTCCAGCAGATCCCATAGTTCCCTTAAGGCCTAGCTGTCCAGCATTGCCCTACAATTAAAAATCACATTTGTTAAATGCAATCACATTTTTTAAACAAAGTATTGTGCTTAAAATGTGAAAACACAAAATGGCTGGAGAGCAGGATTGCAGAATCACAACAATTTACTACAATATCCCGCTACATGGAGAGAGAAATACAGGACACACATTTTTCAATATAAGGGACATCATGCACCACTGTTTAAAGAACCTTTGATTGTAGAGAATGGGGAACACTTCCAGAGATTTGGCTAATGTTATTTAAAGGTTCACACAAAGTCAGCAGACATTTACCATTCTTATCATAAAGTAAAAGAAATGCCCTTATAAGGACATACTTCTTTGAAAGCGTTCTCACGATGATAAAAAGTTGTGCATGTAATGTCATTTGATCATTCTTTTAATGTTAGATTTTATTGGGATGGAAATTTTTTGTCATTTGTCCCATCCATCTCCCCCTTCGCTGGTGGTTGGGGCCTAAACCATAGTTTCTCAAAGTGGGGTCAGATGAACCCCTGAGGGCCATGCAACATAGCCAGGAGCTCCATGATTTTTTCTACTGTTACAGGGAACAAAAATATAGCGAATGTAATGTGTGTGATACTCTGAATTGAACTGAATTCACTTTGGTCATGATACAGCCAAGTCTGCTGGCACTGGAAGTGTTGGACAGCAGTTACATTTTGCAAGTAACTGCAAATAAGAATGGTGTTTTTATAAATATAAAATATCAAATTCTGTCAGATATAATTCTGCCACACTGACACTGCAAAAAGCAAAAATTCACTCGTATTTTTATTCTCTTCTGAAATATTTCATTGCAGTGAAAAATTTAAGAGTAGCTGAAGCAATTGGCAATGTTCTCTTAACGGCCTTCATGCTTTCCAAAAAGTGTTTTCTGTGCATTTAGAGTGTTAGGATTAAAACAGTAGTTACAGAAGGATTTATGGCAAATGGATATCCCCCAGCACAATCACAAAATTAGACCATTCAGATTGAATTTAATTGAATAACTGAACATTGGCATGTATGTGTCTTCAGGCTGGGACGTTTATCAAACATGTGAAATTTGGAGCAGAATGGACATTATGTTTGCGTTATAATAATTTCCTGTTTCATGGCGAAATATCGAAATTTGTGAGACCGCCACATCCACACCATGCAGCAAAAACTCAATCTTCACAATTTAGCATTGGCAAGGCCTTTCGATGAGACTGACCAAATATGAGGTCGAGCTGATGAAATCTCTAGGAGGAGTTTATTAAAGTACGAGGCCTGGAAATGGCAAAATCTGAGCAAAAATTGAAGAGAAAAGTTAAAATGGCTGACTTCCTGTTGAGTTTACAGCAGGGTTCAAGAGACTTTTTTGTATGTATTGGCAGATTACACAGGACTACCAAATTTCATACATGTAGGGGAAACGTAGCGTGAGACCCTAATCGTTGAAATTTTGTAGGTGGCACTATCGAGCCATTTTGCCACATTCAATTCTAACACCTGTTTCAGATGTGAATGTTCTCCACTGTTGAGGGGTATGCAATGTTTCTTGAGTTTTCTAGCATGTTTAGGCCTCAAAAATGTGATTCGTTTCATATCAAAAATTGTCAGGCCACCACGGACATGCCCTTCAACAAAAACTTAAAAGCTTCGCAATTTAGCATCGCCAAGGTGTTTAGATTACACTGACTGAATAAGATGCTGTTCGGATGAAATCTCTAGGAGGAGTTCATTAAAATAGGTGGCCTGGAAATGTTTGTTGCCAGTAGGTGGCGCTATGACTACAACTGATTATTGGCATGTAGATATCTTCAGTTTAGGGCATGGGTTCAAGCGACATTTTTGTACATATTGACATGTTGCACAGGTTTACTGAATTTCGTACATGTAGGTGAAACGTAGCGCACATCGTTGAAATTTTGTGAGTGGCGCTATCAAGCCATTTTAGCACACTCAATTCTGGAACCCCTCTCAGATGTAAGTTTTCAACGGTTCTGACATGTCTGGAAGTGTTTCTTGAGTTTTCCGGTATGTTTAGGCCCTTTAAAATGCAATTCATTTGAGAAAATAATAATAATAATAATAATAATAATAATAATAATAATACAGATCCAATAGGGCCTTGCACCAGCGTTGTTCAGGCCCTAATAAACACTTTGAACGTTAAAAGAACTTCTTCGATTGTAACATATTTACTTAGTCCTAAATAACATTAATCCATAGAGCGTCTCACCTTTTCACCAGCAGCTCCCTTTGATCCTGTAACACCAGGTAAGCCCTACAGAAACGTATGGCATCAACAATACTGTAGATTTACAAAGGTTAAATCAATCTCTTCATTCTGTCACATCATAAACAAATCCCACTCTCCTATTAAAGTAAAACTGGCTCATTAGTTTTTATAATAAATTGTTTAAAAAATGTTCAGGAGATAAAATGTCAAAAAAGGAATTGAAGCTAGACTGCAGAATGTCTGCTTTTATTTCTGGGTAATGTTTTGCATTCAACCATATATTTTAAACCATATTTGGATATGTATCCAATATTCCCCATTTCCAACTAAACACAGATACTGGGGCAAGTTTAAATAACCTTAAAACGGTATTAAGATGGCATTTTGTTGCATCTCTTAACATCACCAGACTACATCTTTACTGATATCAGTTTTTACTACAAAATAGCTTGCACTTATTCCAAGTCTCTTGAATTCTGTCTGCCTCAATTGTCACATTGGAATTAGCTCTAAAAATGTATATATTTAAAAAGTTGGTTTTTATTGTAAAACTAATGTGTGAGTGGAGGCAGGATGTAGGATGCAAGTAAAAACAGTATGTGACTAAAAACAGTGCAAGTTTTATTAGAGCAACTCCATAATTCATTATTGAAATTTGTAATGGTTGTCAACACAAGCAGGCAGAGAATAACAGACTTAATCAAACTGATGTGTTACTTACAAATGTAAGTAATGAATCTTAATAAAGTTATTCTTAGCTGACATACACAGTTTGCCGGAATATAGAATACATCAATGTATCTACAATGTTCATCCATAAAATTTGCACACCTAGAGCGGAGAATACATGAAAGTCTTATCCCACTAATTATCCCTCAATATCTCAGCCTATTCTCCTTTAATTCTAAATAATCTCTAAATATTTTGTATGAAAAGGGGAAAAATAGAATGAGAAACATCAGAAAAGGTATATACTCTTTTGGGGTGTATGCATGAAACTTACAGGTAATCCTTGAAGTCCAACCGCTCCAGGGTTTCCAGGTTTCCCAGGGCTGCCCTGTATGAAATACAGTTTCCTGAGTCTTAATGTAATTATTTTAGACACCAAACTCAAGTACCATAATATAATCTGCAAACCATATAGTTAAAACCAAAGCTACCTTAACTCCAGGTAATCCAAGAATTCCATCACGCCCATCTACACCAGGTAAACCCTAAAATAGGAAAGAAATAATGTGTTACAATGGGTTTGAAGTAGTTTCATATTTGTAATACAGTCTGATTACACATACATGTGAGAATACATACTGGTTTATAAGCAAGTGAATTGGTTTGGCAAAACAGTCACTTTAACGCTAGTTCTAAACAGTCCCAGTAAATAATGCTAGTTAGGACAGGGTGTGCTGTGATAGGAAAATAACCAACAATGAGGTGGTGTGATGTGTTAATACCGCCCTGACTCTAATAGCATGGCCCAATGTATTTTATTTGTCTTATAACACGGCAATTTGCCAACAAACATTTTTAAAATGATCATTAAAGTATAACGTTTAATACATTTATAACCATGTTTAACATTGTGGATTATCTGCTAAACAAGTTAGTTCCTGTTATCACTTCGGTTATGTCACGTATCGTGACGGAGCGGAAATAGGACGGATGCAAGTGCAGTATGACCAGTGTTTATTTTGAAGGAGAGACAGGCAGACAAATCCAAAACGTGATGCATAAACGTAATCCACAACAGGCGAAGGTCAGGCGAAGGTCAGGCGATCGGCAAACACAGGGTTAAACATGAATCAAGGTCGTGGTCACGGAAAACAGGGTCGATAAACAAAACGAGAAACATTAACTATGACGAGGAACTGGGGGCGGATAATCCAGCGTGAACTAACTCTAAACATGGACCGTGACTATAACTACTAAACGAACTAATCTAACTCTACGATAATCTTCCGCGCTGTGTGCTGGGAGGCGCGCGGTATATAAGTGGACATGATCAGCGTCTAAACTGCTAGCAGCTGAGGGCAATACAGACACACGTGAAATCCCAGCCAATGACAGAACAGGGAGGAGACATGACAAACAAACAAAACGCACGTGTCCAGAGGTCACTACCGTCAACAATGGAAAAGCAGGTGCTCGCGCATTCGCGCTTAGAGCACGCTGCTTCAAGGGGAAATCATGACAGGTTATAGCAGTTGACCGCCTCTCTTTTTCCCCCCTCTCTCTCGATGTTAATAAGACAAAAAAAAATGCAGCTTGTCATGTTACCAAGAAACTGCAAAGCCATCTGTTTGAAAACTTTCAATCTTAGAAAACTAAAAGGAACAGCATCAGCACTGACTGTTACAAAATACTGACACTGGGGACTAAAACTTCTATTCACAGAAAACACCACATCAACAATTACATAGGTTTATCATTTGTATATACTGTATGTAGTGACCTGTGTAAGTTGTTACAGTAGAAACAATATTTTTATAACAAGCACATTAATATAAACCTGTGATTTAACATGCAGCCAAAATACTATTTGAGCTGTGCAGTTATAAATAAAATTGAACACTTTCTGACCAATCAGAATCGAGACGTCAATGGCATATTCACAATAAAGTTACACTCATTATCAAGCATCAGGTTACACACAGATCGCATGTAACTTAGAGTACTTGCTGTGATCCCATTACTTAGGAAAGAAAGCATGGACTAAAGTTTGAATAAAATGACTGCTTCTAAGATGAGATGTCTGGTTCATCTGTTCATCCTATATTACTATATCCTAATATTACTAATTATACTCTATGTTACTCTTTTATGGGGGGGGGGGATTTAAAAAATTCATTTTGTGTTTGACCTTTAAGTACTGCAAACAGTCATTGAAACAATCACTGAAACCTTTTGCCAAATTTTTACATTTTATTTACAACATAAAATCTAGGTGGATTTCTGTTCCTATAAGTGCATATTTAATAGGGAGCAGCTGCCACTGATATTATACTTATGTTAAACATTACATTCTTCCTAGACACTGAACACTTATACCCACGCGCACACACACACACACACACACACCAAGGATAAAAAATAAAATTAAAAGTTCAGCCCCACAGCAGTAATCAGATTTGTGAAATGTGCACAAGTAAACTTACACCTTGCATTGGAATTTTGCTAAGCTTGAAGGTTTAAAATACAAACACAAAACACATTCTGTTATGTGACAACCTAGATAACAAATGAAACAAGTTCACAACTGGGCTATTATTTTGTTAGTTAGCTAGTTGTACAACTTCAGCACATTTTGAATACCATTCCTTTTCCCCCTCTTATGATCATTTTATATCTGTACCTCACACCCCTGCCATCCCCTGTGTACCATGAGATCACTGTCACCAAAGGAGCCTTTGGGACCCCATCCAAATCATGAGCTAGTCTTAAAACAGGTATCTAGAAATCATATAAAATTGATGATAATCGATTATGAAAATCATTGCCAACGAATCTCGTTATTGATTAGTCAGTCTGCGTGCAGCACGGGGTACGTTTACTCATCGTGTTACTTCTGTTCCAAAAACATGCATCAGAGAGTAAATACTAAAGTTGTGTCCCAAATGACATACTATACACTTATACTATACTTATACTATACTATACTATACTATACTACGCAATGTGATGACGCTAGCTTTAGCAGATACCCAGAGTCAACAACAATGACTTTCTTCAGTTTACTATTTGTCAACATTACCTTTATTCCCAACATGACCTCAGTCATCATCAGACGGAGGCGAGATCGTCAAGTGACTGAGGAAGAAAGTGTGCAACTGCCAAGTCTTCTAAGGCAGGGGGGCATTTTATATTAAACACAGTGTAGAAGATCAAACTTTACAAAGTGGAGTTTGTGTAGGACGGAAGCACGACAGTGATGCACGAGCACAAACTTATGTTTATATCCAAAATGCTCCACTGTGTTCAAGGGGCAGGGGAAACTGGTGCAAGTTGCTTAAGAGGTTTAGTTTAATTTAAGTTTATCGTCATATGCTGTATTTGCACACTTACAGTGTAACTTCTGTCGTTTATTATAACAGAAGTGATCTGTTGGTAACGAAGCTGTGTCGCTCCTCACTCACGGTGTAGATGTAGTGATACACAGCGGGAGCACGAGTAAGATCTGTAATATCTAATTAAAATACTATGATCAAAAGAAACATGAGTAAAACAATATGCCTATAGGCAGCGAGTAACAGAAACCACAAGCTGCAGGGAAAGTGAGATTTTATTATTAATTTAGGACTGTAGATTAATTCAGTGCTTTTTGCGCATCCATAAAAATAATTCATAAGGACTATTATATAATATAAACATATATATATATATATATATATAGAGAGAGAGAGAGAGAGAGAGAGAGAGAGAGAGATAAATAAAATAATTAGTTTATATTATATAAATGGTATTTATGCATTATGTTTTATGGATGCACAAAACACTGAATTAAACTACAGTCCTAAATTAATAATATATATTCTGGTGTGTGTCTGTGTGTATTGGGTTCTTTTCAGTCATATATAATTGGACAGTTATGTAAAGTTTTAGTCTGAAGTTTATATTTGTATATAATCCAGTTTGTGGATTTTATTTTAAATAAATGAAAAAAAATGATACTGAAAGTTTGCCCACCATCCAAATTAATGAATGAAGAATAAATGTCTACCCCTTTTTTTGTTTAGTACTACGGTTGGGCTATGGTTTCAGTGCAGCACAACATTTGGCGCAAAGAAACTTAAGTGTAACGTTAAGTTGGTACTCTATACTTACACTCTCACCCTTAGGCCCTGGCAGACCAGTGATACCTCTTTGTCCTTGGGGTCCCTGAAAATAAAAATTAACATAATTCCAGCAACAGCTGCATATAAATTTTTCTTTAGAATAATCAGATCAATCATCATCAATTAAAACAAATAAAAGGCTTGAAATATTTCACTTTGTGTGTAATGAATCTAGAATATTTTAAAAGTTGCACTTTTTGAATTAAATTATGGAAGAAAATGACTTTATATCTCTGTGTGTGTGAGATATATATTTTATATATATATATATATATATATATATATATATATATATATATATATATATATATATATATATATATATATATAGAGAGAGAGAGAGAGAGAGAGAGAGAGAGATTATATATCGCACACACACAAACTTGAAAAAAATACAGATACATATATAAGATACATATATAAATTTCTCATCCTGGGTGCAGGGGCTAATTTCTCCACCCCTGGATCACGTTCTAGTCCCCATACATACTTGTTCTCCCCCAACACCAGTCTCTCCCATTAACCCCCTCTGGCCATGATCACCCTACAAAATGAAACATATGTATTAGCAAACATTAAATAATTATGGCACTAGTGCAATATATACATATACACTTGGATTGCTGCAATGAAAGTAATTCTTGTCTAACAAAACACTTCATCAAGGGAGGGTATTAGATTAGGTCCATAAAAGTGTCAACAAAACTTACAGTGGCTCCTGCAACCCCCTGAGGACCTGAATCCCCATCATTACCCCGAGGTCCCTGGAAGAAAAATGGATGGATTTCATGAGTGTGTAAAGTCCACAAAGAAAGCACCTAAATACCTGTGCACCTAACAATGTGTGCCAAGGTAGCTGGGACAGTTGTTACCATAAGCCTCCCGGGTAGGACACTAATGCGGGGAAAAATATTAGAATGGCTTACCTAAGAGGAGAAAACCTGGAAAATGTGTATAACTATAAATTTGGTCTAAGCACTTATCATCAGATGAACATGCCACATTGCAATGCCGACAATCCCATAGTCATCCATTAAGTCAGTAGTAGTCTGAAAGAACATAAACACCCTTACTCTCTGGGTAAGAATAAAGGTATTACTTTGTTCCTTGTCATTCAGAGTGACACCAACCAATGATGTGTCAGTTCATGTATGGAAAATAGAGTAGCTTTCAATCAATCATGTTCAACTGCCATATTCACCATTTTCACATCGGCCCCGGTCACCAAGTTATATGGGATTGGATTATTATACAGCATTTTTTACAATGTAGGACAAAGGGTTGGCTGTTAAAAATCTTATAAATCTTTACTTGCCATCTCCCCTTTGGGACCCATAATTCCTGTAGCACCTTGAATTCCCTGTGGACCCTGAGAAGACAAAGTCAAGGTTGTGATTGTTGTCTTTCAGAAACAGTCTGTATAAATGCTGTATAAAGGGTGTAGATGCAATAGAGAGATTGGTGCGCTCACTGTTGGACCATTGGATCCAACCTCTCCAGGGACACCTGGGTCTCCCACTTCTCCCTGGTGAAATTTGTTATTTATTTTAAATTATAGTGATCCCTAAATGCAAACAATTGCAAAACAATCAGAGATATGAAAAAGCTTAAATTCAGAAGGCTCTTTCAGTTACAAAAACATAAATAATAATCCAAGCATTTTACAGACAAAGACAAAAGATGAAGGCATATAGACAAAGGCTATGTATAAAAAATAAAAGAACCATGACATTTGAACCAAGTTATTTGCATTATTAAAAGAAAACACTGTGTTTGTGATCATTTACATATTTAAAGGAAAAAATCTTCTATCTAGGAAATGATGATAGTTCTCTGCCTGTGCACTGGATAAATGGAAGACAAGGGAAAGTAATAAAGTGGCTGCTTCAAATAATTGAAGATAAATTACTATCATAAGCAGCTTGTTCTCTGATCTGCATATGCATTAGAGAATAATAATTAGTTCAAGATGTGGTACATCACAAAATGCCTTCTTCACAAATCAGTGATTACTCCCTAATATCCAAATCAGTTCCAGTCCTAGTTGTATATATCCATGGTTAGGGTCCTCTAAGAACACAATTTTCTACTGTGCTATTTAAACGGTTGACCATTACATGATACATACATACACTGATACGCCTACCATTAAACCTCTGATAGGTGAAGTGAATAACATTGATTCTCTCTTTACAATGGCACCCGTCAAGGGGTGGGATATATCAGGCAGCAAATGAACAGCCAGTTCTTGAAAAATGGGCAAGCACAAGGATCTGAGTGACTGAGGCCAAACTGTGATAGCTGATGAAAGCTCCAGAATGGCATGCCTTATGGGGTATTCCAGAGGCAATGGTTAGTACCTACCAAACGTGGTCCAAGGAAGGACAACTAGTAAACCAGCAACAGGGTCATGGGCACCCAAGACTCACTGATGTGCGTGGGAAGCAAAGGCTAGCCCATCTGGTCCGAGCCCACAGAAGACCTACCGAAGCACAAATTGCTGAAAAAGTTCATGCTGGCTATGATAGAAGGGTGTCAGAACACACAGTGCATAGCCTCAAACTGTTCAGAATGCCCATACCGACCCCTGTGCACTGCCAAAAGTACCTACAATGGGTACGTGAGCATCAAAAATGGACCACGGATCAATAAAAGAAGGTGGCCTGGTCTGATGAATCACTTTTTCTTTTTTTTTTTACATCACGTGGACAACCAGGTGTGTGTGTATTGCTTACCTAGGGGAAGAGATGGCACCAGGATGCACCACAGGGAAAAAGGCAAGCTGGCAGAGGCAGTGTGATGCTCTGGGCAACGTTCTGCTAGGAAACCTTGGGTCCTGGCATTTATGTGTATGTTAATTTGACTCGAACCTACCTAAACATTGTTGCAAACCAAGTACACCCGTCTATGGCAATGGTATTCCCAAATGGCAATGGCCTCTTTCAGCAGAATAATGCACCCTGCCACACCTCAAAAATTGTTCAGGAATGGTTTGAGGAACATGAGAGCGTTCAAGGTGTTGACTTGGCCTTTAAATTCCCCAGACCTCAATTCGATGTGGGATGTGCTGCCCACCTCACAACTTACAGGACTTAAAGGAACTGCTGCTAACATCTTAGTGCCAGATACCACAGCACACCTTCAGAGGTCTTGTGGAGTCCATCTCTCATCTGGTCGGAGCTGTTTTGGTGGCACCGTCACTACGTTAGGCTGGTGGTTGTTATGTGATGGCTGACTGGTGACTGTTAGATTTGAATGCTTGATAACTATCATACAAAATGCTTGATAAGTCATATGCAAATATACTAGTCAGACATAGTTATGGACCACTTAACATAGACCAAACCTAATATATTTTTCTTCATTTACTGTAATGAATATTAATAGTAATAAAGTCCTTATAAATTGCAAAAAACTTCTAACATCAGTACCATCATAAACAGTGAGTAAAAAAGGCGGATGCCCAGACCCCCCCATGATGACTATATGCATCAGCTAAAATGATAGCAAGAGATTACATGTGAAATAGATGTTGAGATAAAAACGCTAGTAAAACTATTATTTTTATTTATTCATTTTTAAAAATTACTGTGGCAATATTTTTTGCCATCAACAGGAAGTGGCAACTATAAACAAAAGCAGATCTGTCTGAGCCAATATTTAAAAATACTGAAATTACAAATAGAATGTGCAATACTGTACTCGAGCAGCACAGTTTGAAACCAATAGCAGAAGCACTGAAGGCTGTATTATAGATAGGCTTCCTTAGTGTGTATTTTAACTTACAGCGTGCTGACTGTTTACACTGTTAAATCTGAGTGGAATATCCACAGCAGCCAGATAAGATAGCTTGTGAATGGTGTGCAGTATATCCAGCACACCAAAGGTATACACCACCGCAGTAATGGAGCATGTTCTGCATGATTCTAACAGGGAATTAAAGCTGAATCTTATAACATCAACACATTTAAGGTGTGAACTCAACATTAGTGAAATAATCCCTATTAAACAGCTACAACAATTTAAATCCTTATGCACATGTTGGGAAACTTCCTATTCTCTATTCCCTCAGATATGTATAAGTATGTTTAGGTAATTAATTTCTGTCTCATGAACTTTTCTAGACCTGTCTGTTGTGTACGTGCCAGTAAACATGTCACCATGGGAACTTCCTCTTTTCTGTGTTAGGCAAACCATACCATCAGACCATATATGTTCAAGAAAGCTGGACATTCTTGTATTGCCCAAGATGTTTTTCACATACGTGGCCAGACAGTTCAACTGCCATATTATTTCCACACAGTAGTGCGCCTACCCCGGCTATTTGTACCTCTGTATATGTCTATATAAACCTCTGTGAAATCTGCATTAAACCAGATGTCTCTTTGAACTGCTCAGGTTGCCAGTGTGTTCATTTAGACTCTCCAGGCCTGCATACTCTCCGTGATAAACCACATGCGCTAGTTTTTCTTTTGAGTAAATGAACCAAGAGGCTGACGAAGGAAAAGGGGATAATAGAAGCTGTTATTTGCTTTATCCTAACAGCACACTAGTTATCTATGGATTAAACTCTTTTTTACCAGTACACTGGCGGAATGGAAAGTTACTTATCGGACATTTTCAATTAGTATGAACAAATGAATTATTTTATTGCCACAATTCTGGTATAAAATTAGTCAGGACACTGTTGGCTTTCTGTGTGTGTAGTGTCATGACTGTGTGTTTAACTACTGGTGAGCAGGGGGATGGGAAAAGAGTGGGTTTTGAGCCAACAATTCACACTAACAGGAATCCCCACACTAACACTGGTACACAGATCAAACAGAGCACAACTAAAGCTTTTCTGATAGTAAAACACAATATACAACGGCCAAATTATCATCATCATTTGAGTCATTAGGAGAGCCAGTACTCCTGTACCTACAACACAACCTGAACAGGACAGGTGGCACAATATTAACGAGAATGATGCACAATATAATTTTTCTACTGCCCACACTCCTTCTCTAGAGCTATTCTAGTTTTTTTTTTTTTTTTGTTAAAAAGAGACAGTTTCTGCAACAACACAAACCTGTATGCAGAGTAAAAGCAGAAGGGTATGTAGACACCATGGAGACCTGTAACTAGCCTGAAGATATGCAAATTCCTGGGCCTAATAATTTACTGTGGCATAATAAATCCATCAAGAGTTTGAGATTTGTGGAGAAAGAATAAGCTACATAATTTTCCATTCCCAACCTCTGTCCTGGCATTCTACAGATTTGAGGCAATATTCTGGATCCTGTTCAAAAGCTACGTCAAAGATGATGAGCAGGATGACCAGCTAAAATATTGTAGTATATAAATAGTATACTACCAGCCTCACCAGAACCTGGCCATTGATGAAACAATGGTAGTCACAAGGTCTAGAAACCATGGATTTTAGGAGTGATGAAGCCACAAGTCTGAGCCAGTGGAGGCTGCAGCTGTCAGTGACGTGTCACAGGTGGCAGAGAAGAGGCCATGCTATCCAGTGACAATTGTAAACACCTCAACCTCTGCCAAGAGAGACAAAGCCTCAGTTGGAAGAAAAGACTGTGTACTGCCTTCACAGGAAGAAGTACAGCAAGACTATTTACAAATGCAGGTCTTGTATTCCTGTGTACTATAGTGAACCATCTTTGTTTCACAGAGTGGGGATGATGTCAAGGACAGCCAAGCGTAATGATGTGCACACTGACTCTTAATTTTTTCACTTCTTTTCATGTTTGTTGTAAATAGTTATTTGTGCCTCCTAAAATCCAATCCAACGTCCATGTCATAGGAGGTGGAAACACCACCTTCTGCATACCTATATTACATATATGGCAGTGCTAACATGGCTCTGGTGCTGATATTAGTAAAGGGTAAATTAGTAAGTTGAAGGCTAGATGAGTAAGTTTCAAACTTTGTGAAATTGCATTTTGTAGCTAAGAGTTCATGCTATTCCCATTTGTTATTTCATTTTGTGCCATTTGTATGTATGTGTCATTTGTTGGTGGTTTGTGCCATCTGAACATCTTGTGACATTTTTTAATAATGCTGGCTATTTCTAGAAGTTTTCTGCTTTTTTTTTTTTTTTTTTTAAGATTTTGTGCTATTGTTAGAGGCTATGAGACATTTCTAGAGGCATTATGCCATTGATAGTTTTGTGCCATTTGGAGACATTTTTACCTTTGTTTATATAACCTCACACAGAATTTTAGTGCTTAAAGACAACTCCTTCAAATGGATTTTTTGGATGCTTATGGGCATCTCAGAGCAGGAATGGGCCTGATATCACCATTTACTTGGAAGAAAAACATTTGTGTGAAAAAACATCCTTTTTTATAGAACTTTTCTATAAATATATTGCCCCTAAGTGGCTAGGTATAAACAAAATACTTATGGAAAAACGGCTAATTATTAAAGCCTTTGAGTGTCTACTTTCATATGAGCCGTTTACCACTACTGTGGAGTGTGACATCTCAAATAAATTCAATGCTGAATACGGGCACCCCCAAAACAGGCAAAAATTAAATTTTTTGTCCACTGTTAATATATGCGCACACCACACACAAGCCACATTCTCTCATCCAGGACCCCACAAAAAATACTGTCCAGGGCCCTGCATACCACCTGAAACAGTGCTGCCTCTTAACTCTGTACCCCTAACAAGATCATGCTGGTCAGTTTGGCCTGTAGACACTAATAGAACAAAGGTAAAAAGATACAAGAGACTCAGACGAGATCTTACCATGTGTCCCTGTTTACCAGGTTCTCCAGTCTCTCCCTTCACACCTTTGTGGCCCTGTCAAATAAATAACATTGCTATAACTGCACTCAACAATTAACACACTTTTTACATATTAAAAACATTTTATTTATTTCACACATTTTTACTTTTACATAGTAACTAACTTAAAAAAAAAAAAGTTACTGTAAGAATACATATTTTGCTTCACAAATGTCTATTTGTCTCTTATCTATTGCTCACTTTCATGCCAGGTGGTCCAGGGTAGCCAGGTGTACCAGCCGGACATGCATTGGAGCACTAAAAGGCAAGAGAAATAGTTTAGAGACACACATCAAAAAACATCTGAAAACAATTTATACTGTAGGACTTGCTATATATTTTACCAGTTCCATTGTCCTGCCCTGTATGCCTGCAGCACCCTAAAACCAAAGAGGACTTCTTTTAAGATTATCATATGACAGCAATCAGTTCAAATGATTATTTTATGTGACTATAGATATATTCTTAACTGTTTTACATATAATGAACAGATACGCATCACTGTGACCTCTATTGGAAAGGAAGTTAGTCTAGCCATTAGTAGGCAAATGCACTCCCTCATTTTTATACTTGGCCATACTGGGTAAAATGCCAGTGTATTTATTCAATTTATTTACCTGCAGAAATAATGATTGGATCTACAGATTCCAGCATATAGAACTAGCTTTTGTTGTTTTGTTCATTATCAGTGAAATGACAAAAGAATATTACTTTAACGTAATGCACAGTGCATCCGGAAAGTATTCACAGCGCTTCCCTTTTCCCACATTTTGTTATGTTACAGCCTTATTCCAAAATGGATTAAATTAATTATTTTCCTCAAAATTCTACAAACAATACCTCATAATGACAATGTAAAAGAAGTTTGTTTGAAATCTTTGCAAATTTATTAAAAATAAAAAACAAACAAACAAACAAAAAAAAGCGCACATGTGCATAAGTATTCACAGCCTTTACGCAATACTTTGTTGAAGCACCTTTGGCACCAATTACAGCCTCAAGTCTTTTTGAGTATGATGCTACAACCTTGGCACACCTATTTTTGGGCAGTTTCACCTATTCTTCTTTGCAGGACCTCTCAAGCTCAATCAGGTTGGATGGGGAGCATCGGTGCACAGCCATTTTCAGATCTCTCCAGATGTTCAATCAGGTTCAAGTCTGGGCTCTGGCTGGGCCACTCAAGGACATTCACAGAGTTGTCCTGTAGCCACTCCTCTGTTATCTTGGCTGTGTGCTTAGGGTCGTTGTCCTGTTGGAAGATGAACCTTTGCCCCAGTCTGAGGTCCAGAGCGCTCTGGAGCAGGTTTTCATCAAGGATGTCTCTGTACATTGCTGTATTCATCTTTCCCTCGATCCTGACTAGTCTCCCAGTTCCTGCCGCTGAAAAACATCCCCACAGCATGATGCTTCCACCACCATGCTTCACTGTAGGGATGGTATTGGCCAGGTGATGAGTGGTGCCTGGTTTCCTCAGACATGACGTTTGCCATTCAGGCCAAAGAGTTCACTCTGTTTCATCAGACCAGAGAATTTTGTTTCTCATTGTCTGAGAGTCCTTTTGGCAAACTCCAGGTGGGCTGTGGCTTCCGTCTGGCCACTCTACCATACAGGCCTGATTGGTGGAGTGCTGCAGAGATGGTTGTTCTTCTGGAAGGTTCTCCTCTCTCCACAGAGACACGCTGGAGCTCTGTCAGAGTGACCATCGGGTTTTTGGTCACCTCCCTGACTAAGGGCCTTCTCCCCCAATCGCTCAGTCGGGCGGCCAGCTCTAGGAAGAAACCTGGTGGTTCCAAACTTCTTCCATGTACGGATGATGGAGGCCACTGTGCTCATTGGGACTTTCAATGCTGCAGAAATGTTTCTGTACCCTTCCCCAGATCTGTGCCTTGATACAATCCTCTCTCGGAGGTCTACAGACAATTCCTTGGACTTCATGGCTTGGTTTGTGCTCCGACATGCATTGTTAACTGTGGGACCTTATATAGACATGTGTGCCTTTCCAAATCATGTCCAATCAACTGAATTTACCACAGGTGGGCTCCATTCAAGCTGTGGAAACATCTAAAGGATGATCAGTGGAAACAGGATGCACCTGAGCTCAGTTTTGAGTGTCCTAGCAAAGGCTGTGAATACTTATGTACATGTGCGCTTTTTTTTTTGTATTTTTAATAAATTTGCAAAGATTTCAAACAAACTTCCTTCACGGTGTCATTATGGGGTATTGTTTGTAGAATTTTGAGGAAAATAATTTAATCAATTTTGGAATAAGGCTGTAACATAACAAAATGTGGAAAAAGTGAAGTGCTGTGAATACTTTCCAGATGCACTGTACTGTGTATGTGATATATAAAGGCTTTCTTCTTGTCTTCTTACCTGTTGCATATATTTATGAGACCATAGTGTCAGTAGGGTTTCTTTGCTTAGAAAAATATGAATAAAATTCTGTATATAGTAGTTCTATATTTAATACACATTATTAGTTGTAATATGAATCATGCACTAAAAACTTAAAAAACTGATTAGGAAAGACAGCTGTGTTATAGCAGTCCAGCTGGATCTACTAGAGGCAGTTTGTGAAGAAAGGACACTCAACAAACTGCTAGCTATTATGGACAACATCACACATCCACTACGTCACACACTGGATAAACAGACTGAACTAGAACCTGCACTGTACTAAGGAGCATCATGCCAGATAATTATTACCCGCAGCAATTAGATAAGGACTATTGCAACAGTAATGACCTCCCACTGTCAACCAGAACCAGGACTTGAGCACATTTGCACTACTACTACTGTTGTTATTTGTAAGCAGTAGTAGCTGAACCTGTGTTGCTGCTGTTATTATTATTAGTAGTAGTAGTATTAGTAGTAGTAAGTAGCAGTAGTATTAAAACTACCTCATGGCACATTTTAACTGGCACCTCCCCACTTAACTAATATCCAAGTGCCTTGTTTACAAGTTTGTTTTTCATTAGGTTTTTCGTTTCTTTTTTTGCGCTTTGCAGTGTTCTTTTTTTACCATATTTATAGTTATCCATCCACTCATCTATCTTTCTAGAATATTAGTTTATAGTAAAACATATGGCTAAATTAAATTCACTGTAACCATGAATTCTGTTAAGAGAGCACAGTTCTGAGTTCATGGTATCTTTTTCCTAGAAAGAAGATACTTACACGAGGTCCTGTTGGCCCACGGGGTCCTTCTGGCCCTCTGACACCCATGGCCCCCTATTACACAAGGAACAGCTTTTAAGCAGCAGCTTATAACATCTTAAGAACAATAATATAAAAAATAAATTGAATATTTGATATTCAATCATTTTTCTTTGTACTGCCAAGTAGTCAAACATTATTGGCTGCTTTGTAGGAACATACACTTAAAAATAATAATAATCTCTTTGAATTTACTTAATTCAAACATCTACATTGGTTCAGAGTGAATGAATTGAGTTGCATTACCACAATTTTTTTTTTCCAATGCAGCCAACATGATTTAATCATGTATATTCAAAGTCCTGGAATAAAATCAAACTCCATGGAGTTACCTAAGCTCAGGACTGACCCCAGGACCCTGGTGCGGCAGCAACATTACCCAACATTATCATGCCACACGTGTATTTCTTCCAGTTAGAACCAACATCCTCACAAGATTTTATAATGTTACTGGCTCACACTACTATATTTAAGTGAACTATACATAATATTTTAAATCTGACCGGCCACACATACCTGTTATCATAGTAGACAGGTCTGCAAATATCTACACAGTAATATCAAAACCAGTTTAGTGCAAACGAGTTACTCACTGGAGGGCCAACTTTACCAAGGTCACCTGGAAGTCCACCAGGCCCTGGTGGTCCCTGCACATAAAAATTAAACATACAGGCTGTTGGGTCCATTAGTTGTGTAAAACCAATTAATAGTCCTTGGGAGCAGAGTTCACAATAATTGAGGCACAAAAGAAGAACTTACCAGGGGTCCATCAGGCCCGATACCCTAGGAAAAAAAAAAAAAAAAAAAAGTCAAATGAGTTAAGAGACCCTGTTCTTCATATATGCCCTCAGTTGAAAAGTATTCTGTACATGTTTTTCTAGTTTAAAATAAATAAAAGCACAAGCATGTTAGGAAAAATCAGACAAAAACAATTAATAATTAAATGCTGAAAACAATTTATCCCACTTGTACCTAAACATTAAGAGTGTGACACATATAGAAGAGTTTGGCAGACATTTTTTCCTAATACTAATTACACTAATTAAGGTAAGTTAGTAATTTATCAAATAAAGATAAAGTATGTAAAATTTATCAAGTTTTTCATACTTACAGCTTCTCCCCGATTTCCAGGTTTCCCTGGCTCTCCCTGAATCATACCACAAATATTTAAATGCAGCAATAGAAAAATCTCTTTCATAACAATAGGATAACAATAGGCAGTCATGTGTTTTTGTTTTGTTGGTCATTGTTTGTGCAGTAGGTACATGATTAAACAATAAACAAATATTATGACTTATTATTCAAATGGCTTATGAATTGCTCTGAACAGCAATTTCCTCATCTATCAAATAGAAATCTAAGGAGTTATTTTTACACTCACCTTCTGTCCAGTGGGGCCATCTGGGCCTACATCTCCTGTGGGACCAGTCAAACCCTAAGAACAAGAGAGGTACAAAAATTAGGGAAAATCCTATACAGACTTTTACACTATCTGTTGTTACCCAGATGAGGATGGGTTCTCTTCAGATTTTGCTAGCTCCCTGTTCTTTAAATAAAAATTTAAAGAACAGGGATCTATCAAATTCAGATCTTCACAACACATGTCTGTGGAAGTGTATCTTAGCTCACTCGCACCTAATTTCCTCCCATTGATTAAAAACACCTGACTCTAATTTCACCTTCAAATTAATTGCTAATCCTAGAGGCTCACAAACTTTTACCAATCTCAGATTTGTAATTTTTCTCAAAAATAAATGAGCAAGTATAATACTTTTAATTTAATTTGTTTAACTGAGTTCTCATTGTCTACTTTTAGTACCTGTGGGAAAATCTGATAATGTTTTAGGTCATATTTATGTGAATATATAGAAAATTCTAAAAGGTTCACAAATTTTCAAGCACCACTGTATATGGTAGTTACAGTATGTATTCAAATTAAGTTAAGATCATGTATTCTTTATTTTGGCACACTGCAGTTTTGACAGATTGAATAGAACTAGAAGAGAATACGCTGTAATGGGAACACGTACTATCTATGATCTAGAAATTTAAATATTTGACCTTCACAAACAAGACATATTCATTCAAGATATCATTCCTCATAAGCCTGAGAATTTTTAAAATAGAAACATCCTCTGTATCCTCTGCACACAAATGTCACCTTTATTAACCTAGCAAAACATAATTTGAAAGCAAGAAACATAATTAAGACTGGAGAGTGAATTGACTTCTATTCAAATCAGTGAAGAAAGTCAAGTCAATGAAGAAAGTCAAAAAATTATTGCTCCAATGGATTAATATCCCATGCATCCAAGTCATAAAAAGCATGTAAATTTTTAAAAAGATTTTAAAGTTTTATTTAGATTATACAAGACAAACATGCTTGTTTATGTCATTCTGTCCCTATATTGGATACCTGCAAAAAAAAAAAAAAAAGTACAAAATTGGCTTTTTCAAAGAGAAAAAACTTACAGAGCTCTCCAGGCTTAGACAAAAAGACTGGTGTCTTTTTGGATTAAGTGTTTGAGTGAGAAATTCTTAGCTCTTTTGGCCTATTTGTTGAGATCACTCCCCACCTCATCTCACACATACACCAACACACCTAAAAGAACTCCCTCACACATTTGATGGTATGTCTGTACTGTAGAACTCAAACAAACAGTAAATATAGATTCTTGGTGAAGAACTTACATCATCTCCAGGCAGTCCAGGAAGTCCAGCAGAACCAGGTTTCCCTGGAGCACCATCAAGTCCCTTCAAATTGACACAGTTTTACTCTACAGCTTTTTATCAAAAGTTATTGCAATTTAATTAAATAAACATATAAATACTTACTGCAGAGCCATCTTCTCCATCTTCACCTCTGTCGCCCTGAAAGAAATAAGTGATCGTAATATTGTAAGGTTTTATCAGAGTTTTGCTTCAGAATGCAAACTCTTGCCATTTCCTTGCCATTTTGTGTTAAATTATGTCTAACTGTTAAATAATATAAAAAATAAACTTGGTACTAGGGAGTTCCATCCAAACATGAGCCTGGAAAAAATAGACAACCTACTCACTTAACACAGTGAAAGAAGACTATATTCTTTACTTGGCACAACATTTACTGTTACAGCACACAGGAAAAGGGTGTAGCATTAAAAAATGGATTTATGTATGTTAATTGAAGTACTAAAGATGATTTTAATTTTAGTCAAGTGTACTTATAATGTATGAGGTTTACAGTGGCACTGCAGTGCTTTACTTAGCAACCTCTGCTACACTAGCAATGATATACTTAGCTAACCAGTAAATAATATCAACATTCACAGCCTAGATGAACTAGTACACAAGAATGGGCTGAGTAGTGGGATGGTTGGGATATTTTAAACAAGGTAATTGAAGATTATAATTGTTTATATTTGGAAATGGCGTGGTCAAACCTATTATTTTAGATGGGGTAATCAAAGTCTATACTTGTTTAAATATGTACTTTTTAGTTCGGTTTTAAACAGATGCAATGTATGAAACAATCTGAATTAAACAACCTGAATGAAAAAAGCTGTTAATTATTTGTAAAATTATTGATACTTCAGTACCCATGACATTTGAAACTATATTGGCCTTAAGCATTTGGTTAATGAATGTAGTAAATCACTGGCATCACTGAGATGAAAAAAATATAGGCCTACAATAACAGTCATTGTTTTATTGCAACTGCAGCCTCAGAAGCCTCCTTTTGCATAAGGCCAGGATCATTAAATGGAGAAAGATTTTTCTGGCTTCAAACACATTTGTTCTTTTTTTTTTTTTTTAAGGTATCTGTAGAAAAAAAGGAAAGTATTAAATACAGTCCTACCATCAAATACCTACTGATATGTTAAACTACTTACATTTGATACTATCTCACACATAGGATGAACATCGGAAAAACAGCGAGGAGGAAGCATGTAATTGAGCAGCTATTTAAAAATGTAAATTGTATTTAGTTTTCATGGGGATGTTATCTGACTCATATAAACATATAAAGACTGAGATGTATTTTAGCAGGGTGTTTGTCAACTGCTACACCCTATGTACAGTGCATGGAAAATAGGTCTATATTGTTTTACAAATGTAAAATTTCAATCAATGTCACTGCAAATAAAATTGCATTTCAATAAATATCAATGAGGGTATGGGTTGGAATGGGGTAATTCTCAAAATATTTTCTAATTGTTTCAAGATTTTTAAATAAAATAAAATGCCCTGTATATTTTCACATGTATGTTATTTTAAGCCATAACTGTGGATAAATTACCTTAAAGTTATGTCAGCTATCCTAGTTAATCATGATGTTTCTTTCTTAGACAGGACTTTATAACAAATACTAAGGTCAGGGATTCTAGGAATTCAGCCTTGCTGTGACTGCATATTACATGCATATCCTTCGGTCTATTAAGTTATGAAGCACAGATCACAAAATTGCAGTTTAGAATATTACTATTTAACTCACAGCAATTCCGTCGATTCCTGGGACACCAGCAGGGCCTGGTGGGCCAGATGGTCCCACATACTTCTGTTAAGAAACATAGAACCACATAACCACCATGTCCTGAGGTAAAATTCACCTGTTCCCGTTACCGCAGGTCCAGTGAACAGTGTGACGTACTTTGAGCTAGATGTTGCTTTCAATAGCCCATCATGAAACACAGAAAATGGAGCAGTAGGTGTGTAGAAATTAAAACTAATACATTTAGACAATAGGCTATTTTTTGGCTGAGTCTGTCCAAACAATATAAGAATATCCTGATAAAATCCAGAAGAACAGGTGCTTTTTACTAGACACATGCTACACACTACATTATAGCGTGTTACATCTATTCTGTTAGAGGCAGGTAACTAAAAAATGATAAAAAGATGCAATTACACAATAGGGAAAATCCAGTAATGTTTACTAAAGCCCCATAAACTTTTTCCATGTGTTTATGGAATTAGGTAATATATGAAACTTCAAAATTTCTGATAATTTAAAAGGAGTGTTTGGTCAAGAATACCTGACAACAAAATCCTAAACCATGTATCTCTCAAATATGGTCTGGTTTTGGCTACCTGTAAAATACATTAGGCTACATAAGTACATAAAAAGCGTACCTGAGCTGAAGTGATAAGACATATCCCCAACAAAAGCACTGAGAGCAACTCGCTGAACCCTTTAGCACCAGACATGCTCGTCTTGGTCAAGCCACTCCAACTAAGTCCACTCCCAGTAACTAAATGTCAAAGGATACCATAAGCACAACATTCTCATGTATATTCATGAGATGGTTGACGTACTGTAAAAGTAATTGGGTAGAAATGGATAACTGTGTGTGGAAAATCACGAAGAGGCGGTTTTGTGATTGGAGCGCATTCAAATGTTCAGTGGTAAATTTTACAAGGATGTGTCACGTGACCTTACAGTTAACCTCTATGAGGTTACAGGACAAAAGTTTTTAAAATCCTTTACATTAAAAAGTTTAAATAGACGTTATAAAGCATTAAGGCTGATACAAATAAATTTACTAAAAATATATTTTAAGAATCTATGTTGTTGTTGTTGTTGTTATAAATCTAACCATAAATAAATTTTTAAAACATGTAGATGGTTCATTTCACACAAAAATATTAATATTTTACTTCATCTTAATGCTCTAATATTTTACTTCATCTAATTTCAAATTGATAGACAATCAGTCCCACTCAGATCAGTCAACAGGGACCTACTCTGTGCTCACAATCACGATTAATTTTACTGTAAAATTTTAAAGTAATTGCTCTTCAAAATCACTGGATCTGTCAATATATTTGAACCAGGAGGCTATTTTTTAGTATATTATAAAATGGTCATTTCAAATTGGTAAACAATCAAACCAAATTAGATTTGTTGGACATCTACCAATGTCATATATCAATTTTAAAATGGATTAAAAAGTCCCTACTGGCTCAATTATATTGACAGTTCTTTTGACTTTGAAGAACAATTACTTTAAATTCTACAGAAAAATTAATTAGTTAATCTGTATTGTGAGCATAGAGTAGGCCACTGTGAACTGATCTGAGTGGATTTTAGATTTGAACTGTCCCTTTTACTTCAGTAAAATTACTTTGCATCAACAATTTTCTTGTGAAGCGTTGTTAAAAAGCATCGTAAAAACAAGATTTCTGTGATTAAAATTCATTTGAGTAAGAGTATAAGTATGGCCAGTTAAACCTACTCTTATGTTTTTTTCAAAAGGTTACTCAAGTAAATGTAACGAAGTAAATGTAGTGCGTTAATACCCACCTCTGGTTTGGTGGATGTAGCTCTGGGAGGAGTAGCATAAAGAAAGTAATTGCCGAAGAAGAAGAAGAAAAATAATAATACATTTAAATAGGAAAACAGTATGTTGGTTTTGTCAAGCCAACATAATAATTCCTTTCTATTACTACATGAGTACTACATGGTCAAAAAGTGCAATTGTGTAAACAGGAAATTCATTATAGTTTCCACATGAAGTCTATTTTGTTGAAGTGATCAACTGTTCACTGATGGAGACTTGACTGCAAAACTGTTTGTGACAATTGCAGTCCTAAAGCTATCATAGCAATTGTAGTCCTAAGCCATAGTAGCAAAACTGTTCATATCGATTGCCTTTTAATTGATTTATGCATTTTCATATGATTCATTTACATGTGATTCATTTTCATGTGATTCATTTACATATGATACATTTTCATGTGATTCATTTACGTATGATTCATTTACATGTGATTCATTTTCATGTGATTCATTTACTGATTTGCTTCTCTTTAAATCCAGTTTTACACTGTGATATTACAAAGGTCTTTCCAGATTATTACTTGCCACACTGTATCATATCGATTGCAGTCCAAAGCCAGCTTCATGGTTTTTAAGTGGTACCATTCTCAGTAATCTCACTGATCTTTGACTGTCTATGTGGGGCCATCCTCAGCAGCAGCGAGTGATTTCCAAGTGATGAGAACTCAACCAGAAGTAGGGCATCGGGATGGGTCAAGTAAGTCCGGAGCGCAGAAGGGATGTATGTATGTATGTATGTATATATACACACACACACACACACACACATATATATATATATATATATATATATATATATATATATATATATATATATATATATATACAGTATCTCACAAAAGTTAGTACACCCCTCACATTTTTGTAAATATTTGATTATATCTAGGTGTGTGTCTGTCTCTCTCTCAATACATACATACGTACGTACACACACATATACATACACACACATATATACAGTATCTCACAAAAGTGAGTACACCCCTCACATTTTTGTAAATATTTGATTATATCTTTTCATGTGACAACACTGAAGAAATGACACTTTGCTACAATGTAAAGTAGTGAGTGTACAGCTTGTGTAACAGTGTAAATTTGATGTCCCCTCAAAATAACTCAACACACAGCCATTAATGTCTAAACTGCTGGCAACAAAAGTGAGTACACCCCTAAGTGAAAATGTCCAAATTGGGCCCAAAGTTTCACTATTTTGTGTGGCCACCATTACTTTCCAGCACTGCCTTAACTCTCTTGGGCATGGAGTTCACCAGAGCTTCACAGGTTGCCACTGGAGTCCTCTTCCTCTCCTCCATGATGACGTCACAGAGCTGGTGGATATTAGAGACTTTGTGCTCTTCCACACTTTGTGCTCTTCCTCTTGAGGATGCCCCACAGATGCTCAGTAGGGTTTAGTCCATCACCTTCACCCTCAGCTTCTTTAGCAAGGCAGTGGTCGTCTTGGAGGTGTGTTTGGGGTCTTTATCATGCTGGAATACTGCCCTGCGGCCCGGTCTCCGAAGGGAGGGGATCATGCTCTGCTTCAGTATGTCACAGTACATGTTGGCATTCATATATATATAACTTATTTTATAGTAATTTTTTTCTGGATGCACAACATGCACCGAATTAAACTACAGTCCTAAATTAATAATAAAAACTCACTTTCACTGCACCTTGTGGTTTCTGTTACTCGATGTCTTTAGACATTATTTTACTTGTTTTTACTCTTGATCATAATGTTTTAATTAGACATTACAGATCTTACTCATGCTCCTATTGCGCATCTACACCACGCGTGATCAGCAACACGGGCTCGTTACTAACACATCACTTCCGTTATAATAAACGACAGAATTTACACTGCAAGCATGCAAATACAGCATATAATGACAAGAAACTTAAATTAAACTAAATCTTTTAAGCAGCTTGCACCAATTTCCCCTGCCCCTTGCAAACAGTGGAGCATTTTGGATATAAATGTTTGTTTGATTTCCACTGTGTTTAATATAAAATGCACCCCTGCCTTTCTGACTTTCTTCCTCAGTCACGTGAGGATTTCGCCTCCGTCTGATGGTGACTGAGGTCATGTTGAGAATAAAAGGTAACGCTGACAAACAGTAAACTGAAGAAAGTCATTGTCGGTGTTTCTGGGTGTCTGCTAATGCTAGTGTGTGTATGACGTCATGCACCATCGACTACGAAGCGGCTTATACTTCCGGTTAATAAAAAAAACCCGCTAGTGTTATATTTTAGATTATATTACCTTTCTAAAATCCACACACTAGACAGTAGTGCAGAGTGCATAGTGTAAGCGTACAATACTTCATTTGGGACACAACTTTAGTATTTACTCTCTGAAGCGTGTTTTCGGAACAGAAGTAACGTAATGAGTAAATGTCCCCTGTTCCGCGCGCAGACCAACTAATCGATAATGAGATTTGTTGACAATGATTTTCATAATTGATTATTAACGATTAGTTGTTATAGCTCTAATATATATTTTAGCAAGAGAGATGAATAAGTACTTTGTGTGCAAGCAGGGACTCCGGCAAGACTAGCTATGATAGCATTACTAACAAGGAGAGCCAGAAAGTAACACAGATATGAGGGCTCCCTGGGACATAAAGTGGCCAGCCACTCCACCATCAACTGACCTGCGTGAGCGAGTGAGAGTGATCCAAACATCCCAATTCACCTCAACACTCTATGCCCGCAAACCCTATGGATCTGCTCATTTACCAAAGAAAAAAAAGCTATTTAAAAGAGGCTGGACTAATCAAATTCAACCTAGACTTAAACACTGAGACTATTTCTGAGTCCCAAATACTAATTGGAAGGCTGTTCCATAACTGTGGGGCTTTGCAAGGAAAACTCTGCGTCTGTTGTAGCCTTGTTCGAAGTAGGCGTGGCAGATCATAAAAGACCAAAAGTTCACTTGGGTATTGTAGCATGAGACCATTCAGTGCTTTATAGGTCAATAGCAGGAGCGTAACCTGGCCTGGGTATTCGGGGCTGTAGCGCAGAGTAATTAGACACTTTGTCACTATTTGCGCTATTTGTCACTACATAACTTGAACGTCAGCAGGGCATAGTTTCAGGGGGTGGTAACCCCCCAATAATCAGAACTACCAATTAAACACCAATCCCCCCCCCCCCCATTATTTATAACAATCAATTCAAACATATGTAGAAGTAATTTATTTTGTAACATTATTGGTGTTTCAAATCGATTGTGCGTTTGTAATAATAAATCATATAAAAATACTATATGCAAGTTGTAACGCCCAACTATTGCCTTGCAACACAATGCTTTATTTCTGCTGTTTGACAGGGAGAGCACAGGTAGTTTTAAAGATGAAGTGAAGCGCTGCCCAGCAAACTATTTTTCATTGCTGTCAGAGAGGGAGAGTAAAACTATAAATCATGTACTCAGGAGGTAGAATAATGTGGTGCAATCTAGCTAACAACACTCCACATATATTGTAGCTAGCTAGCTAGCTAATTCAGCCATCTAGCAATTTTTCAGCAATTTAGAAATAACTATCAATATAATAAGTTAGTGAAAAACTGACTTGTGTTGTTAGCTAATTATTATTTTAATAGTTCCCAGTATTATCAACCACAAGGTTGTTCACACTAAATTATGTGTTTTAGTTTTAATCAGTTACAGTGTGCATTCATTTGGACTGTTATTATGCCCTGTGTAATTTGTTTTAATGAAAATCATTTGATCATAAATGCTTGTGGATGATAGATAGATTAGACAGAAAGATAGGTACCCGATTTTTTTCTCTGTGTGCACGGAGTTTACATGTTGTTACAGGTTTTCTTTGAGTACTTCGATTTCCTCCCCCAGTCCACAGACATGCATTGTAGGCTGATTGGCATTTACAAATTGTCTGTAGCATGTGAATGGGTATGTGCCCTGCCTTGTGGCCCCTGGGATTCAATTCTCAATAGATAGGCCCCAGGGATAGGCCCCAGGTTAATTTTCTATCTTCAGTGGACAGAGGCAGACCAATTAGACAGGGCGTTAACGCTAACGCTAACGCTAACAGAGGGTAATCCAGCTAAACCCATACAATCTTAGTTGTACCTTCCATCGACTAGTGACAGCAAACTAGCCTACTCTTGTGTAAAATAGGCAAAAGCTTTTAGATTTTATCAGTATCCTACAAACACCCAAGGCAAGTTTTATGATAAATCCAACCTTTTGTCCAATTTTCAAAATGTTAAAGCAATTAGCCCTCACATGCAAAAATAAATACACGGAAACAGTCTATTTAGAAATATAGTAAGAATCTGGGCTCAGCCCCGGATGATTCACAGTCCAGCTAACGTCCCTTAAATCTAAATACATTAAAATGTCTCTTCACCACTTAAACTGATCTGTTGTTAATGGATAGGGCTGTAGATGTATCTATTTTCTACGGGTTATCCAACTTTATCAGTTCGAGGGAATGAACATGCTGTATTTAAATACTGCTTTGAAATTTTCCACTTCGCGCGCAGCTGTAGCAAGTATTTGTTCTTATGGGATTTTAACCCTCCCGTGTGTATGTATGTATGTATGTGAGTGAGTGAGTGAGTGAGTGAGTGAGAGGGGGGGGGACAAAAAACAAAAACGGAGTTCCGGTGTTAGGGGTCGTTTGTAGTGAAGAGTTTTCGTGATAGGAAATCGGCCGTATATTGTAGATACATGAACGTAAGGTACGTATAGTAGACGCTTTTTCTGTTTGCAACCTTTTGGCCATTTTGTGCTGGTTTTATACAACGTCAACAAATACAAGCAAAAACATGACAAGCGAATCCTATGGCATGCTAACTATTTTTGCTGCCTAGCTATCGGCTACGCTAACTAGCCGAACACTGGACAGAGAAATTATGCCTACCTATCACGCTAACTGCATTCGATTACCATTTCCAGTTGATGTTTTCTACCAGTTGATAGAACAATTAAATTATATAACGCGGTTTTAGTTACTAGATAAATATCAGGTGATAGTAGTTAGCTAACCTACTTACTCTATCAGCTAGCAAATTATGGCCTCTTCTGCGGTACCTAGGTAGATCTAGTTAAAACTTTTATTCAATCATCTAGCTTGGTTAGTTAAAAATGGTTCCTGACTTTACTGGAATAAAGTTGGTTTGACGTTGGACGTTTGATATTCGCATATATGCGGAAATTAAGGGACCGTCTCTAAAGTTACATACGACATTGTTAAACACGTTTCTAACTTCAATAGCATTTGAAGGGAATGACTTACAGTCACATAACCAACTGCAAAGTGTTCATCTACTTGTTAGCTATAACGCACACCTTTTAGATTTCTGATATTTAATAAAATAAACTAATAAATCATATGTAAATATTGCCATGTATTTCACTACCGAATGGGCCCATACACAAAATATACCATAATTTAAAGCTCAATAGCATTTGAAGGGAATGATGTACAGTCACACAACCAACTGTAAAGTGTTCACCTAGGTGTCAGCTATATATATATGACAGTAACATGATGCTAAATGGCACTACAGAGGTTGTGGGACATTAAACGTCATCACGCCGAACGGGGAAAAAAACTGCAGATAAACTCAGGGCTGTACAGTGCGACCATTTCACTCACGTTTGTGACTGAAAAGTACTTTGTGCGACTGTGAATAAATATTTATTTGCACCGGTGCGAGTGACCTGTTCGGAGTTGTATAATACAATCGGGATAAAAACTACAGGAAGTCCAAAATGCATCTACACCGCGCAACAGTTCATTTCACACTGCTTTTCATCTCCTCAGTCAACCTAACACGTGTGGAAATACTGCAGAGAAGCCATTATGATGACGAGAGTAACTCTGTACATCGTCTGCTTCCCTCAACTTCCCGATCTCACAAACTGCCTTCTTTTATTGATCCCGCAAAATGACCTGCACCTGTGACCTGCTCGTGTAGACACAGTGGTGTCGGGTGGAGTAAATTAATAATAATGCTAATGCTACAAGGTGGGATTAATTCAAAGTTCTTTGTCAAATAATTACTCACTAATCATAATCAAGATTAGCAACTGTTCAGAAGGAGTAGGCTGCTGCTCTCCTTCACGCTCTTCTCTAACTGAAATACATAGCGTATTCACTTCATTTAAACTTAGGGTTGGCATATATCACTAGAACAGTTAGCTCCAGGTTCCATGTTTTGATTTAATCCTCCAAAAAACAATATTATCAGCAGACATGGCAACACTGTACTGGGGAACCGATCTAAAAGGAACAATGATGAACAAACCGAAAACTAATAAAATGTAAAGACAGACAATGTGTTTAGTTATAAATAAATCATTTAATATAAAAATAGATATTATAATAAATTCATAAAATATAAATAAAATGAGAAATTAAATAATGTTTAATTACTATGGGTTGCATTTTTATATCAGTTTGACATTAAGCTTAGTAAGCTATGTCCTTAGAAGGCTATTAGCCTTTTTCCTAATATGGATCATGCTTGTGTTAATCTACACTTAATCAGGACTATTGTTTAAGATATTTAAAAATAAATATTTTATGCTTGTTTATTTATCAATTAACCAACAGTATTTCTCATTGCTATTATTATAATTCAATTAACAGTGACCATGAGCAGAGAGCTTACATTTAACTGTTTATGACGGACCTCCTGATTAAAGTTTAAACAAAAAAAGATTGGTACCTGGATCGGTATCGGTTGTAAAAATCCTGATTGGTGCATGAGTAATGAACACCATTAAACTAAAGCTCTTTGCATCTGACGGCTAAATGAACTCACCCAATCACATCCTATATGAGATTATTCAGATATATACACAATATATGCAGAGCGGTTCAAGAATTGGCTCCGGCCCAGACCCATGACAGTTACATTTATTTTAACAGAAGGTAAATGGCTCACACTATGTTCCTAAATTCTGTCATAAATAAACAGCTCAAGTTTTCTCATGCCTACTTGTGTGTTGTGGCACATTAATGTTACAAAAAAAAAACCCCTCAACTTCAACTGTGCGCCTAAATTTTTGTAATTAAAAGAAATTGTCTTGCATCTCTCCTCCTGTAAACACTGTTATTGCCTTTTCTGCATAGGCCTCAATTGTTTTCATTTGGTTGCATATTTGATGCATATTTTCATTTGGTTTATGGCATTTTTATTTTTACTTATGCTATAGTTTGGGTAGAATTTTATTTATATTTTGCTTCTATGAGATGATGCACTTTAAGGATCAATCTAATTTGATGCAAAGATTTCTACATTAGCAGGAATGTAGCAAAACATGGAGGTGAAAGTAGCAGTCTGTTTATATAAATGTGAAAGCACAATAGTAATATGTTGTCCCTAAATTCAATGAATAATCGTGATAAATAATCGAGATCTCACTATTGATCAAAATAACTGGATTATCATTTTGGCCATAATTGTGCAGCCTATCTATCTATCGATCGATCGATCGATATCTGCGAATATCGAACGTCCAACGTCAAACCAACTTTATGCCAGTCCCGACTTTTGTTATTTTACATGCATAACCAGATAACCGTGCAACTAATGAGTTATATAAGGCTTGTTCTATCTCTGCTGTGGTTGAGACTGTTTCCTGCTGTTGCTATAGTTTGAATTTGGCATTTTTTATTCTCTACCTGTATTTTGACAAACCCCACCTTCTGATATAGATGGAGCATTCAACTAAAGGCCATAACTCACAAAATTTCAAATAAATAAATAAATAAATAATGTCCCTTCAACTCAGAATTCTTTAGTCTGGAATCCGGAATGGCTTTATAAAATCGCAAGATTATACCAGTGTACAACAGTACAGAGTTCCATCAAGATCTATACCAGGGGTGACAAACTTAATCAACTTTGGGGCCATATATCAAAAAAATAGACCCATCCCCCGGCCAGATGTGGCTCGTATTTATTTTTTGTTGAAAAAAAGTGATGCTGCTGTGACTCAAACTAGTCATTGCTTCATACAAATATGAGCTTCATATAATAGGTAATATGACTTTAAGCATCAAATAACTAAAAGCAAACATAACTCAATCATGAATAACACATAAATTAACTTCCCAAACTATTTAAATGTTTATCATGTTTATTTTGTTTATCTATTTGCTATTACTTGAAACCTGGCTTCTTTTCAGTAAGTTTATCAATGTTTGGGGTCAACTCCTGAGCTGCTGCCACACTGACTACGTTTACATGGACAGCAGTAATCTAATTACTGACCTTATTCTGAGTAAGACAATATTGTGATTAAGGTGTTTACATGTGTCGCGTTTAGAATACTTCTTTCATGTTCCCGTTTTACATGTTATAGAACATAGTTCTATTAACAGCACACATCATGACGTCACCTTGCCACGCTGTCCGAAGTTCCCTCCAGAATTTCACGTATCAACATACAGTTCGTCTTCGTTATGGTACCGAATACAGTTCTGGGTGTTGTAAAAATTTTTAACAACTCTTCAACTGCAGTTAATTATTTGTCATGCTGTATGTGCAAATAGACGACTGCCTGAAACCGTGGTCTGCGTCCCAAACCGCGTACCTACCTACTGTATAGTAGCTGAAATACATGTATTTTGCCTACTATAGGCCTATAATAGGTAAGTACATGGTTTCGGACGCAGCCGTGCTCTCTTGTTTGCCGTAAAACGGATGAGCACTGCCATGTGTGATCATGTCCTGTCGCAAAATGCGGTGAAAACTCCCACACGATGTTAATAGTGTGATTAAGGTGTTTTCATGTCTATAATACACGTCGATAATGTGACTAAAACAGGAATACTCCCCATGTCTTAATTCGATTTGTGTTTACTTCGAGTATGACCTTAATCGGATTAAGGTAATTAAAATTGCTGTTTACATGGTAGTTTCTCAATCAGAGTATTGTTTTAATCGGGTTAATATTGGATAACTGACAAGCTCAAGTTCTCATGCTTACTTGTGCATTATATTGTGGCACGTTAACGTTACCATCTCTTTTAAAAAAAAAAAAAAATTGGAACTGTGCTCTGAAATTATTGTAATTAAAAAAGAAATTGTTACCGTAGAGCCCTGATTAAACGTCATCACGCCGAACAGGAAAAAACTTTACAGATAAACAGCTTCAAGTATGCTGTGCACAATTCACAAAAAACAGTGAATGAAGATTCATCCACAGAGTAAATCTGTATTATGGAAAATGTTTTAAATCAAGTTTGGAAAAGTTGTCGGAAGCTTGGTGATGGAGATGTTGAAGTTTGTTTATAGCATCCGGTTAGCTGTGTATTTCAGGCAATTGTATTTAGGCTTCAAACTTCATAAAATTGTTCATTTGTGAAAATTATCTTCATGGACAAAACCTGTTAGTATTGTAAACTTTTGTTGATCACAGAGCTTATTTTTTGCAATAATCCAAAAGCCTATGGGAAAATCCTATTGGGTGATTTGGCTGCGTCTCTCCTCCTGTAAACACTGTTATTGCCTTTTCTGCATAGGCCTGAATTGTTTTCATTTGGTTGCATATTGTTATATTTGATTGCATATTTTCATTTGGTTGATGGCATTTTTATTTTTACTTATCCTATTTTTTGGGTACAATTTTATTTATATTTTGCTTCTACGAGATGATGCACTTTAAAGACCAGTCTAATTTGATGCAAAGATTTGTACATTAGCAGGAATGTAGCATAAAATGGAGGTGAAAGCAGTGATCTATTTATTTAAATGTGAAAGTGCAATAAAAATGTTGTCCCTAAAATCAATGAATAATCGTGATAAATAATCTTGATCAGAATAATTGTGATTATCATTTTGCCCATAATTGTGCAGCCCTAATAACTGTAGGTGGAGCAGTGGCATAGTTTCTGGGATAAAAGTGTAAAAATGTCCAGCCCCGATTGAATCGTACTTTACCTTCAGAGCACTGTTACATTGCAGTTCTATCATTCCATCTGAATGTCCATTGGTGCGCTGTCCAGATCAACGGCAAACGATTTGGGAAAAAGTTGAAAATCAAATGTCTGAGCCTCAAAGACTGCAAATCTTCTTGCAAACTCAGAAGAAAGTGTGCCAAGTTTGTTAGCAAAGTGTGAACTTTGAGTGTTACAAATATAAACTTCAGACTAAAACTTTACACTGTTACGCTGTTTGTCCAATTATATAAGACTGAAAAGAACCCAATACACAGAATATATATTATTCCTTTAGGATTGTAGTTTAATTCTGTGCTTTTTGTGCATCCATAAAAAACATAATATAATATATATATATATATATATATATATATATATATATATATATATATATATGCATATATATATATATATATATATATATATATATATATATATATGCATTATTTTTTAATTCTGTGCTTTTTGTGCATCCATAAAAAATGATGCGCATATATATATATATATATATATATATATATATATATATATATATATATATGTGTATATATATATATTTTATATTATGTTTTTTATGGATGCACAAAAAGCACAGAATTAAACTACAGTCCTAAATTAATAATAATAACTCACTTTCGCGACACCTTGTGGTTTCTGTTACTCTCTGCCTTTAGACATTATTTTACTTGTTTAATTTTGATCAGTGTTTTAATTAGACATTACAGATCTTACTCACGCTCCCACTGTGCATCACCGCATCTGCATCGTGCGCGAGGAGCAACGCGGCCTCGTTACTAACGCATCACTTCCGTTATAATAAACGACAGAAGTTACACTGCAAGCTCGCAAATACAGCATATAATAACAATATACTAAACCTCTTAAGCAATATGCACCAGTTTCCCCTGCCCCTTGCACACAAACGAGTTTGTGCTCGAGCTTCACTATCGTGCATCACTATCGTGCTTCCCTGCTACACAAACTCTGCTTTGTAAAGTTTTTTCTTCTCTACTGTGTTTAATATAAAATGCACCCTTGCCTTAGAGGACTTGGAGGTTGCACACTTTCTTCCTCGGTCACTTGATGATTATGCCTCCATGTGATGTCTGATGGTGACTGAGGTCATGCTGGGAATAAAAGGTAACATTGACATAAATAGTAAACTGAAGAAAGTCATTGTTGGTTACTCTGGGTATCTGCTAAAGCTAGTGGTGTCGCATTACGTGCATATGATGTCATGTGCCACTGACTGGGAAGTGGCTTATACTTCCGGTTAGTAAAAAACTAATGTGTTCCATTTGAGATGATATTATCTTTCTAAAATTCATACACTACACCAGTGGATCTCAAACTTTTGTGAGCTCTGGACCCCTAGCCTATTTCAAACAATCCACAAGGATCCCCTCACTCCACAACAGTTTTAGGCTATATATTAAACAGTCATTTCTATATATGTTACTTTATTTTATTAATATTTGACATTAATAATATTAACATTGGACATTGAAAATTTAATCAAAACATTTCAAGATTTTATTTTTTACATTTTATTGTTGGTGTAACGTTTAATTTGACTCTTTGAATTATCTTTTGTTTATTTTATCCATCAGTGCGTCACTTGAACTTGTTTACCACTCATAGGTTTTTGACAAGTATCATTTCATTTAAAATAAATAAATTTAAAATAAATCCATCAATGAACGATCGTGATATTTGTGAATACACGCGAATAACCCAATTGGTTCATTTTAAAACATCTCATTTGAATATGTTTTGATCAGTTTAACAATATATATGTATGTATATACAGTGAGGGGAAAAAAGTATTTGATCCCCTGCTGATTTTGTACGTTTGCCCACTGACAAAGAAATGATCAGTCTATAATTTTAATGGTAGATTTATTTGAACAGTGAGAGACAGAATAACAACAAGAAAATCCAGAAAAACGCATGTCAAAAATGTTATAAATTGATTTGCATTTTAATGAGGGAAATATGTATTTGACCCTCTCAATCAGAAACATTTCTGGCTCCCAGGTGTCTTTTATACAGGTAACGAGCTGAGATTAGGAGCACACTCTTAAAGGGAGTGCTCCTAATCTCAGCTTGTTACCTGTATAAAAGACACCTGTCCACAGAAGCAATCAATCAATCAGATTCCAAACTCTCCACCATGGCCAAGACCAAAGAGCTCTCCAAGGATGTCAGGGACAAGATTGTAGACCTACACAAGTCTGGAATGGGCTACAAGACCATTGCCAAGCAGCTTGGTGAGAAGGTGACAACAGTTGGAAGAAACACAAAAGAACTGTCAATCTCCCTCGGCCTGGGGCTCCATGCAAGATCTCACCTCGTGGAGTTGCAATGATCATGAGAACAGTGAGGAATCAGCCCAGAACTACACGGGAGGATCTTGTCAATGATCTCAAGGCAGCTGGGACCATAGTCACCAAGAAAACAATTGGTAACACACTACGCCTCAAGGTCCCTCAAGAAAGCACATATACATGCCCGTCTGAAGTTTGCCAATGAACATCTGAATGATTCAGAGGACAACTGGGTGAAAGTGTTGTGGTCAGATGAGACCAAAATGGAGCTCTTTGGCATCAACTCAACTCGCCGTGTTTGGAGGAGGAGGAATGCTTCCTATGACCCCAAGAACACCATCCCCACCGTCAAACATGGAGGTGGAAACATTATGCTTTGGGAGTGTTTTTCTGCTAAGGGGACAGGACAACTTCACCGCATCAAAGGGACGATGGACGGGGCCATGTACCATCAAATCATGGGTGAGAACCTCCTTCCCTCAGCCAGGGCATTGAAAATGGGTCGTGGATGGGTATTCCAGCATGACAATGACCCAAAACACACGGCCAAGGCAACAAAGGAGTGGCTCAAGAAGAAGCACATTAAGGTCCTGGAGTGGCCTAGCCAGTCTCCAGACCTTAATCCCATAGAAAATCTGTGGAGGGAGCTGAAGGTTCGAGTTGCCAAACGTCAGCCTCGAAACCTTAATGACTTGGAGAAGATCTGCAAAGAGGAGTGGGACAAAATCCCTCCTGAGATGTGTGCAAACCTGGTGGCCAACTACAAGAAACGTCTGACCTCTGTGATTTCCAACAAGGGTTTTGCCACCAAGTACTAAGTCATGTTTTGCAGAGGGGTCAAATACATATTTCCCTCATTAAAATGCAAATCAATTTATAACATTTTTGACATGCGTTTTTATGGATTTTTTTGTTGTTATTCTGTCTCTCACTGTTCAAATAAATCTACCATTAAAATTATAGAATGATAATTTCTTTGTCAGTGGGCAAACGTACAAAATCAGCAGGGGATCAAATACTTTTTTCCCTCACTGTATATACATATCAGGCAATCTTCTTATAGCCTAAGCCATCTTTATGTAGAGCAACAATTCTTTTTTTCAGATCCTCAGAGAGTACTTTGCCATGAGGTGCCATGTTGAATTTCCAGTGACCAGTATGAGGGAGTGTTAGAGCGATGACACCAAATTCAACACACCTGCTCCCCATTCACACATGAGACCTTGTAACACTAACAAGTCACATGACACCAGGGAGGGAAAATGGCTAATTGGGCCCAATTAGCCAATTTTCACTTAGGGGTGTACTCATTTTTGTTGCCAGCGGTTTTGACATTAATGACTGTGTGTTGAGTTATTTTGAGGGGACAGCAAATTTACACTGTTACACAAGTTGTACACTCACTACTTTACATTGTAGCAAAGTGTCATTTCTTTAGTGTTGTCACATGAAAAGATATAATCAAATATTTACAAAAATGTGAGGGGTGTACTCAATTCTGTGAGATACTGTGTGTATGTATGTGTGTGTGTATCTGTTTTTAATTAACAGACAGACTTTTTTTTTTTTGCTTTTGTGTTTTTGTACTTTTTTTAATTACTCTTCATAACTTTTATGACTTTTATAAAAAAATATATAACGGACAGGTATGGAACATGAATGATAAATGTTTCTGACCACTATAACTCCTTTGAACAAGAGAACTAGGCTGTAATAACATGTACTATTTTACATGTAAAGCATGTTGCATTACATTCATCTTGCGCTGTACAAACATCCGCATAAGAATGATATAAATTGGGACGAAGAGCGTGTCTCGTTATCCATGACATTGTTAAATCTGCGGGTCTCACCCACTCACTGAACAGAGCAGATGCAGTGAGAGGTGAGAGTGCAGTGGGAAAGCAAGACCTTGCGCTTGCAGGACAGCACTGCTGACATTTGGAAAGTCACTAAGGTTTCTCCCAAAAGTCGCTATATTTGTTGCTAGGCGTGTTTTTTTTTCCGTTTTTTTTTTTTCTTTTTGTTTTGTTTTTTTTTGCAAAAAAAGTCGCTAAGGGTGTCTGATAAGTCACTACGTTGGCAACACTGGTCTGCACTGACAGATAGATAAAAGGCAGGAGAGAACCTCTGATGTAAGGCAAATACCTGTGTATATACAGGATAAATCGTTTAAAAGTAAGAAGAGCTACTTTGTTAACTTCTGTTGCTGTGTGCAGACATGTTGATTTGAGGTCATTCCCTAAACTTGGAAAGAACTTGTAGACGTGAAAACTACCCCAAGTTGACGAGTAGGAGTTGAAAGTTGAAGAGGCTGTTTATGGTTGTAGGTTGGAAATTATAAGTTGCAACTTAAAGCTGAAAGCAGCATGAACACCTCATATGTCTTGTGGTTTTTTCCAAATGGCTTCTCTAGGTTTAAAAAAAAAAAATGGCAACAAATATGCAAATGCTTCGGACTTATCACAACTATATAGCACAGGTCTCTGAAGTAACAATTCTATTTCGTGATCACTGTAGCAAGTTCATTAATTTGTGAACATTAATTAGATTAACCTTGTTTAATCAATGTAAATCCAGTAACTACACAAAATCAACACCCAGCAAAGCAAGCTGTTACCAGGGAGATAGTTATACCTGCCATCCCCAGGGCATGTTGTGTCCCTTCCCAAGATAACTAATTTAATGTGCAGAAGAATCGATATATTTACAGGTATAACACTGTTAACATGCCATATAGTTTTGAATTTGTAATGTTACAGTGGGGGAAATAAGTATTGAACGCATCATCATTTTTTTCAGTAAATATATTTCCAATGAGGTTATTCACATGAAATTTTCACCAGACTTTGGTATTAACTCAAGAAATCCACACATATAAAGAAATCCAAACATTAAAGTCCATAAATAAATTTAAGTGTAATAAAGAGGAATGAAACAGGAAAAAAGTATTGAACATGCTAACTGAAATGTATTTAATACTTAGTGGAGAAGTCTTTGTTTGTAATGACAGCTTCAAGACGCATCCTGTATGAAGAAATTAATGGGCTGCAGTACTCAGGTGTGATTTGGGCCCGTTCTTCTAAACATATTGTCTTTAACTCTTGTTCAATTGGATTCGAGTCAGGTGACTGACTGGGCCATTCTAACGCCTTGATTTTTTTTCTCTGAAACCAATCGAGAGTTTGCTTTGGATCGTTGTCCTGCTGGAAGCTCCACCCACGTCTCATCATCATCCTGGTGGATGCAGCAGATTCTTCTCAAGAATCTCCCGGTAAATGGCTCCATTCATCGTTCCTTCAATTATGTGAAGTCTGCCAGTACCATGTGATGGAAAAACAGCCCCACACCATGATGCTTCCACCTCCAAACTTCACTGTTGGTGTAGTGTTTTTAGGGTGATGTGCAGTGCCATTTCTTCTCCAAACACAGTGTGTAGTATGACAGACAAAAAGTTAGATTTTGCTCTTGTCTGACCAGACTACACTCTCCCAGTATTTCATAGGCTTGTCCAAATGAGTTGTAGCAAACTTTAAACAAGCCTCGACATGACTTTTCTTTAGTAATGGAGTCTTGCGGGGTGAGCGTGAGCAGTGGAGTGCACTGCCTATTGTTTTCTCTGTGGTAATGGCACCTGCTGCCTCCAAGTGTTTCTGGAGCTCTTTCCGAGTGCTCCTTGGCTCTTGGGCTACTCTTCTGACTACTCTTCTGACTCCCTGGTCAGAAATCTTGCGAGGAGCTCCTGTGCATGGCCGGTTGACGATGGAGTGACATTACTTCCACTTGCAGATCACGGCCCCAGTGGTGCTTACAGGAGGATTCAGAAGTTTTGAAATACGTCTGTATCTGATTCCATCAATATGTTTCACAACAATAAGGTTGTGAAGGTCTTGGGAGAGCTCTTTGCTTTTACCCATCATGAGATGTTTCTTGTGTGACACCTTGGTAATGAAAAGCCTTTTTATAGACCATCAATTTACAAACCCAGCTGATATTAATTTGCACAGATAGGGGGTATAATTACTTTCTAACTACTTTCTAACTACACAATCTTTCAGAGTTTTGGCAGCTGCAATGGTGTTTCTTTTTGTGGTTAGTGTAGGTTTAAATTCTTCATGTTTTCACATAATTTCTAGCTCCTCAACCAGAAGTATGTACACCTGCTTTTGTCCGTGTTGTACACTGTTGGCCGTTTCCTGCAAACGTCTGGCTTTTATGTGCACACACACGCTGAGTAAACACTGATTTAGAGTTAAAACCAGGGTTGACAGAATGTTGATAACCAGTGTCATGAAACTTGTTAACCTTAATCCGGGTTTGGAGTTGTTTGGTTTTGTCAACTCAAAATTTACTCTGCAACTCTGACTTTGTTCAACTCGCTTCATGAAACAGGCCTTGATAGTTTTTCCCGGTTGTGTCCGTTGCACGAGCAGCTGAAGGTACGTTCGCGCACACAGCGACTCGCAACAACAAAACGACCGGAGACCATTCATTTTCAGTGAGAGCTGGCGACATGAGTGACTGTGACCATTGGCAACCAGATGTGGTGTGTCCAGTGACTATGAAAGTTGAGAAAAGTTTAACTTTAACACTTCACCCAGCAAACACAGAGGCCACGGTTGAAGAGCTGCGGTCCGGCTCTGAACGTATAGTGAATGACACCCTGATGGTGTCGCTCACTTACTGAGATAGGAGCCACACCAGGATTTTGCTCAATTGCAACAAAAATGGAGCGTTTCATTATTATTATTTTGTTTGAAACATGCTGAGGCCATAAGCTAAGCTAATTGGTGCTTGCGCTTTTGCCGCAGACAGATGGCCGCAAAGGGCAAAGCTCACACACTGCTTCTCCTTCATCTCTTAGGTTATTGTTAGAAAATCTTTTAAGGATGTAGAAAATATTAAAAAATGACATTGATGAGGATGATAATAAAAGGTTTGGCCTGTTTCGAGTGCTCAAGAGAGTTGCCGTGAGACACATACTAACACGATGTCAGATAGCAAAGTCGCTCAGTTTATTTAAAAAACCAAGTTTATATACATCACAGTCATGTGCTTCAGCAACAGTGTGCTCATCGTTCAAGGTGAAATGGTTGGCTGTTGCTATATCCCATACCAGGTGCAAGATAAGAGAAACTAGGAGAGGATGACACATTCCTGTGGTACGGGTTGTCGAGGAGACAAGAAAAAAGTCAGTGTTCTCAAGGGAGCGAGAACTAGCATAAACTCATGAGCTAAAGTAAGAGAGCGTGCCATATTAATATTTATATTTGATGCATATATACAAGTGAATTTTATACAAGATTGTTCTCCCTCCAGAATGTTTCATTTTAGCGGCAAGAAAAGTGGTTTGTTGTCAAAAGTGAAATGCTAGTTGTGCCACCCATGTTACTATGGCAACCAGTAGTAGGAAAACCTATCGGCGACTTCATACAGCGACTGGTGACTTGCAGCGATAAAATTGCTGTATGTGTGAATGTAGCTTGAGAAGGAAGGGCCCCCTGCCATTATACAGTGCAAGCCCGGCCTCTACAGGCGAAATAAAAATAGCACTGATGCCTCGTGGTTTGTTTTTGACATGAGACTACACTCTACACAGAGCGGGATACTTCAGATTAAGGATGGGCGATATGGATTTAACCAGAAAATATTGTGATATAGTTTTTTTTCATTGCAATAACGATATCGGTGACAATATAAATATAGTACCATTCACCACTGTTTTTGGCTAGAAGTGACCGCTGCATGCAGTCTTGAGAGCCTCAGAAATACAAACATTGATCTGAAACAGAGGTTCTCAACCTTTTGTAAATAAAGCCCTCCCCAAGCCTCCCCTATCATTTGGCATAACCCCCCCGCCCCCCCCCAAATTGGAGGAGACCAGGTATAATGATTATCTATTCTATGTAAAATCAGTCTATATATTTATACATATAACTTGATCTATAATCTGTTTTTGATAAATAGGTAGATAGCTGCTTCTTCTTCTTTTTTTTTGGCTTTTGTTTTTGTACTTTTTACATTCCTTTTCATAACTTTTATGATTTTTATATAACGGACAGGTATGGAACATGAATGATCAAAAATGTTTTGGAACACTAACTACTTAGAACAAGAGAACTAGTCTGTAATAATGTGTACTATTTTACATGTAAAACGTTGTGTTCTAAAAACGTTCACATACGAATTATGTAAATTGGGACAAAGGGCGCGTCTTGTTAGCCATGACATTGTTAAATCAATCAGTGGGACAACTGCGCTTGCTTCTTTTTACATTCACGTCTATGTCAGCTGCTGTGCGACCACCAGGATGTGCTACTCTGGCTCAGCCCCTCATGTCTCCATGTATAGAGACAAAAGAAATATATTACAGAATGATCACTCTGTATGGCTGCCCATCAATGTAAATGTCTTTTATGTATAAAGACAAAAGAATGAGGTTTAATCACTATGTATGACGGTGTAGTGTAGTGACTGTGTGTTTATTTGTGAATATACTGATGAATGAAAACATGGTGCACCCCCCAAAAAAACTTTCAGCTTTGGCTTTATTCTTTCAACAGTATGTACAAAGCAAATCGAAATCACTATTTTTAAAACCTTTCCATGAATTTTGTGCCATCTGGCTATCTCTATGGTCCTGCATGGATGGATCATACAGTTGCCTGTACAATCGTACCTTTTGGCAAGAGTTGCCTCGAAGTCATTCATTTTCGGATGTGATGCCACACGGCAAGTTACAAAAAAGCAGTGCGAACCGCTATGCAAAATGAGGCCTCGCACACTCAACGTGCTCGACCACTCACTCCGTGATACGTCATCTTTGCCACACGCTCCCTCGTGCTGTTGCGGACACATCGAGTATAAACCAGGCTTAATGCTGTCTAGTGTTGGTGTTTGTGTAGGGTACCACAATTTTTTTTTTTTTTTTACATTTTCCAAAGGGTGATATGACTGAAAAAAGGTTGTTAAATGCTGCTCTATACATTGCATAGCCACATCCATTGTGTTATAAGAAAATGGACACAACAATGAGTTTTTCACCGTTTGAGAGGATAAGAATGTGCTAATGTCTGTTGTATTAAAAGTATTACTTGAAGTTTACATTACTTGATGGTCACATACACTTATTTGCCATTCATATTGCTCTTTATTTTCCCCTCCTTATAGGACGGCATAACAAAAAAAATACAAGCACAGGAGAGAATAGCAAATGAAAATATAGGTGAGTGTGAAATTTCAATATTTCATTACGTTAAGTTCTTGTCCGATACCAGTCACAGAACCAGAATTTGAACCCTGCTCTGTCTGATTCAGGAAGACACACGGAGTTCAGTACAAAAGCTCCTTAGTTTTAATATTCAGAAAGAAGATCATGCTTTCTGTTATGTAGAAGCAATGGCATCGTGACACAAACTAGAGACCTTCAGAATTGAGACACAGAGACCATGCCATGAAACCCTCTTAGGTCCATAATGGGACCTTTGCATGCTCTCTGTGGACTCTACAGAGCAGCGTTCTGCTCGACGACCAGGGCGTAATTACTAGTCGTGGAAAGCACGAGCCGGAGCAGCACAGACATCAAGCATTTTAGAAAACATGGAAGGAACAGTAATACTAGGAGAACAATCAGACAGACAGGCATGACAGAATGAATCATCCAGTAACCCCATCCTCCCCACAGGGATGAGAACCAGGAAAATCAAGAATCGTCCTTCTCGAGGGGACTCATTGTGGCCTGTTTCATGTGATGTATGATGATGTTAGTTATATTGTGTGAGTTCTCTGGGATGTAGAAACAACACGAAGCGTTCAACATTTTACACACACCTCCATGTTTGGCGGTTAATAGATCTATGTCCAACCTATCCTGAACCACGACCTCCCTTAAGGGCCTTCAGTTTGTTATTGATTAGGGTTAGTGCCTCCTCAGTGTTGTTAGCCAGAGAGATAAGCATATAGGTTAATCCACTGATCTTATTTAACGTAGCTGTTGTGCCACCACCTAAAAATAGAGACCACCCTATGCTGGCACCAGGGGTGGTCCATGGGTCAGCTAACCAGGGTGTCCGCGGGTCTTAAATTAAGTCTTAAACTGTCTTAAATTCCTTAATGTAAAAATAAGGCCTTAATTAGCATTAAAATGTCTTAAATTTACATTTTATCTTCTTAAGAATGCAACAGAACCGACACAGTAAAGATTGATTTTATTTAGGCTTTTTGCTTTTTGAGATGGCACAGCCATGTGACTGTGTTGCACTCCGTGTACGTACGGCTCATCAATGTTTTAGAGCGGCTTGGTTCACAATAAATGCTGTGAGTTTGAGTGGCTTATAAATTGCATTTATACACAGCACACACCAGATTCACTATGGTTTTACCTTAGCATAATTTCAAACATTTTTGTGGGCAGAGGTTTACAGCATTTCACCTGATTGGTAATGAGAAGTGAATTTTAAAAAAATGTTGCCAGCTAAAAGGAGGTCTTCATGTGGTTTTCTGCCAAAATAAAAACCACAAGGTCTAACATATAAAAGTGAATTAAGTCAGAAATATTACTATTGTTATTACTATTTGTACCTCAAATAAAAATGTATTATTAAGTATTGTTCAGTACAATAGTAATATTGCAAAATAGTAAAGGTTTTTTAATATACATATATTTTTTCTCCTTTATAAAAATATCTGTACATTTATAACATTTATTGTTACATTACCATGGCAATCAATTGCAAAAAAAACTCAAACACTGCTGTGAGGATGTTTCTAATACAGCTGTGATGAGTGATGGTAAATTTGACATCTTTTTCTCCTCTGACTGCCGTAATCCATCTCTCTGTTTTTTTTTCCTATCTTGGAATGTCATGGGAAGGCAATACTGGATTTATTTTTTCTTTCACTATTGGAGAAAATGGTAATGAAAAGGGATATTTGCTAGTTTCCCATATACCTCTATAGAAGTTTACTTAAGTTTACTTAAACCCAGAAATGGATGCATATTTATGAACACAATCTATTATATATAGCTGATCTATCGTGTAGCATGATTGAAGTGACATGCAAGTCTTAATTTTTTTTTGGAAATGTCTTGAATATAGTATTAAAAAGTATTAAATTTGAATTGCTGATAGCTGCAGATACCCTGCCTAACATGTACCCCATGAATTTGCTAGAGATATCATGTTTGGTAATCCTATGTGAGGGAGGGGCCCAGGGATCAGTGATAAAAATAGAAACACTGGGGATCACGAAAGCAGGATAACAACATCCTGTCCAAAGGAAATCACTCAGGATTCTCTGAGATTCGCTCTCTGACCACATAGCCATAACACAGTATTAGTGCTATACAGTTGGGTGAACGGACTCTTACCATTAAGAGGGAATTGAGTGCTGTTAATGGAACATCTGGGTGATAAACCCTGAGAAGTGAGTTGCACGTCTACATAGGTCTGACCGACAGAGTGCCCCAACACTAGAGTTGGTACTATTGGCGCAGATGCATGCATCACCTATTTGCCAGGGTACACCAAAGACCTGAGATGTATTCTATAATACTTGTGGTAATGAGCTACAGGAAGTGCCGAGAAGATCCCAACACAGATTATCAGTGTGATTACAGCCAAGTATGAGTTGATTTAAAGGTGCACCAGCCCTAACAGCGGTGGTGAGATGTAGTATCAAGACTCTGGGAATGGGAACTAAGCAAGGGTCATTCTGTGCATTGGCTGATATGGTGGTGGTGGTGGTGATGTTTAGCGGCATAGGAGACCACTTCATAGAAGCCCACCACAGGGGTGGCTGTGGCTCAGGTGGTAGATCAGGTTGTCCACTATTTGGAGGGTTGGCGGCTCGATTCCCGGCCCACGTGACTCCACGTGCCGAAGTGTTCTTGGGCAAGATACTGAACCCCAAGTTGCTCCCGATGGCAAATTAGCGCCTTGCATGGCAGCTCTGATACCATTTGTGTGTGTGTGTGTGAATGGGTGAATGAGAACGGGTGAATGAGTGTAAAGCGCTTTGGATAAAAGCTCTATATAAGTGCAGACCATTTACCACTGATATGATCCCATGTGATGGCAGATTAAACATGAGTCATTGTGCAGGTCGGTAAGGTTTTGCACAATTTCTAGTGAAAAGGAGTAGGCCAAATTACCTCTGCACCGTTGTGAGTGTGGATGTGTGAAGCTAAGAGGATTAGTATGAGCCTGCACACGCTGAGGCGGTCATGGCAGGAGAACAAGGATTGTGTTTCTCTATCTGGATCACAGCGAGAACAGCTAGGACTATGTCCAAAAAGACAACAGGACCAGTATCTAGGGACATTCTAGGTTTGGACTGACATGAAATCAAAAGATGCCTGAGAGTACACACACACTACAGAATCCACTGCCTCCAAGTATTAATTACCCTAAACGACCTGAGAGTACACATACTACAGAAACCACTACCTCAAAGTATTAATTACCCTAAATGACAGTCACCGTATGTATGTCTAATATGAAACAAGGCTGTGTATGTGTTAAATGAGATGAAAAGAGGCCTCCTAAGGGCAGCTTGATTGTGAGTGTTCCCCTTTCTCATCTGTTGAGTATATGATGAGGTGAGATGTGACGAGGCCTCCTAATGGCTACTTGATAGCAGTGTTGTCTCGACTCGACAGTGTGTGATGCAGCTGGCATGAATCCACTGGGGTTGTGAACAGCTTGTAGGAACCCTGATTTTAGCGGTTAGCATAACGTTAGCTCACTTACTAGCAAACATGGCTAATTTTATTATTTAGACATAGCATCTAGCATAATATTAGCTCGCTTGCACGGCTAATTTTATTATTTACACTGCAGTTAGTATAACATTCTCGCTTTCTAGCAAGCATGGCTAATTTTATTTACACAGCGGTTAGTGTAATGTTAGCATGCTTGGTAGCAAACAGGAAATCTTTAAAAAAAAAAAAAAAAAAGTGTTACTCACCTTGGTGTATTCTGCAAAAGCATTGATATGTGTCTCTTAGTGAAAATAATATTAACTGCTGCACATACAACATTGCTTGCGGTGCTATTGTATTGACTACCGTTAATACTACAGTAAAAATACAGTGGCATCGGCAGTATTATGACGCTTCAGTATTTGTACCCGTATACTGTGCAACCTTTATTTTTCGTTTATTCTGTTATTTGATCTCCATGTCACACTTAGTCATTTTGCGTCACCTGGTGGTAATTTCGCGAATGATGTTCCCATGTAACTGTATTTACAGCCGTGGCCTTGCGGCGGCGGTACACGCAACAGTAATAGACTTTCTGGTTGTCTATCTACTGTGACTTGATTATGTTAATACTGAGTCCATACTTATTCAAAAAAACTAACAGGTGTTAAATTAAAAGGTCATCGATCTTGCATCTCTGTAATTGGCTGTTGCCAATAACGCAGCAGATCTCTGCTGTTTTGTTGGAGGTTTAGAGGAGTTGGGTTTATTGTGGCATAAATGTCACATATTTTTCTTGGATTTATTTCTTTAATTTTTTCAATTTTAAATTAATGTGTTAGTAATCACAACAATTATCAGAGGGCCAGTCTGAATTGATAAACAGGCCTTCAAAATGGCAGTTGAATAGCCCTGCAGTAAATGGTCTCAGACTCAAAATGTAATACAAAATGTAATATAACGGCAAGTATAGTGCTAACACATGCTAGCAACATGCCAGCATGATGCTAACACATGCTAGTATGATGCTAACACATGTTAGCATGATGCTAAAACATGTTAAAACATGCTAGCATGATGCTAAAACATGCTAGCATGATGCTAAAACATGCCAATTACTAGCTTCAGTCCAGGTTTTAAAAAAAAATCAATGCAGTGATTTGGAAGTTGTGGGTGAAAAAAAATTAACCGATTAAGCTACAAAGAAAAAAAATGAAAAATATGTCTCAAGTTTCCAGGCTAGTTTCAGGTCTTTTTGTTTGGTTTTTGAGAAGTACTTTTGGTGGACAATTTGGAGACCTGGCAACCCTGGACACCAGTGAAATCATGTCTAGAGAGTTAATGTTTAACTAGCCATGTTTCACTTTGTTATATTCTAATGCACAGCTTATGTTTAGTTATATGCTACTAATGGAAACATAAGGCATATGCTTATTTTTGCTGAAAATGTGTTGTATGAAGGGACCACTGTGTTGTATCATATCAAATTAGAATTGTTTCTATTGTTACACCCCTAGTTGTTGCTGTTACCATTTACACTTGATCCAAGACCAAGAGAAATAATGCATCACTGTGAACTAAACTATCCTTTTTAGGTGGCTGTATCCTTTCACTGTGTACTTCATTACATGTGCATTTTCCTCTACAGTTATGTTGCAAATAAACTGAAGCTGGCCTTTAACCACCACTGAATCCAGTATGTGTGAGGTGCAGGCCACTGTGGAATTTTCTGTAGAGCTCCACAAGTTTTACAATGTGGATCTATTCCAGAGAGGGTAAGTGTACCTATTCTTCCATTTTCCTTCCACTTGCCACTAACAGCACCTTTTCCCAAATAAAGGAAGTCTTCAGTATTTTCAGATTAAATTGTACCCTTCCTTTCATTATTTATTCAGCCTTAATATTTTCTCAGTTTATTATTGTTGTGAGATTTACATCTTTCAGTGGTCTATGATATCCAGCATTCATGACACAAATATTGCATAAATTACATTAAAAAATTGACATCCTCGAATGAATGAAGCATGACAAAAACAATGAATAAAATAAAATTATAGTTAAGAATAATGACCAGAGAAATGTAGTATAATTGACAACTTTTTTTTGCAAACACTAGTTATAATTAGCGCGTTTACACCTACAATTAGTTTCTGAGACGTACACTCACTGTCCACTTTATTCGGAACAATCATGCAATTATCTGATCAGCCAGTCATGTGGCAGCAGCACAACACCCACAATCATGCAGATACAGGTCAAGAGTTTCGGTTTATGTTCACATCAGATTCACATCTAGATTTAGATTTTGAAAATGTACTGTAAAGGAATACCAATAAACTTATGTTTAAAAAAGGCAATACAATAATTACAACATGACACTGTTTTTGGTGCATTTATAATCTAATACATTTCTCATAATGTAAAAATCATTATTACATTATGAGCTCAAGATTTTATCATGTTTTGTGAAAATTATCAAATTATGAACATTATTACATTATGTGCACTTATTAAATTGTGCTTTATTATTTTGAGTTGCTACATCGTTTCAATACTTTCAGAGGGGACTATATGTGAGAAGTTTCATGTCAATACATAAAAATGCTCATGAGACAGTGGTGCTTGAAAGTTTAACCTTTTAGAATTTTCTATATATCTGCATAAATATGGCCTACAGCATCAGATTGTCAAGTCCTAAAAGTAGACCAAGAGAACCCAATTAAACAATTGAGACAAAAATATTATACTTGGTCATTTATTTATTGATGAAAATGATTTAATATTACATATCTGTGAGTGGCAAAAGTATGTGAACCTCTAGGATTAGCAGGTTAATTTGAAGGTGAAATTAGTCAGGTGTTTTCGATCAATGGGATGACAGTCAGGTGTGAGTGAGTGCCATGTTTTATTTAAAGAACAGGGATCTATCAAAGTCTGATCTTCACAACATGTTTGTGGAAGTGTATCATGGCACGAACCAAGGAGATTTCTGAGGATCTCAGAAAAAGTGTTGTTGATGCTCATTAGGCTGGAAAAGATAAATTTAAAAAAAAAAAACATCTCTAAAGAGTTTGGACTCCACTAATCCACAGTCAGACAGATTATGTACAAATGGAGGAATTTCAAGACCATTGAAGAGCAAGATGTGTAATAGTCTGCGAGGTCACAAAGGAACCGAGGGTAACTTCATAGCAACTAAAGGCCTTTCTCACATTGGCTAATGTTCATGAGTCCACCATCAGGAGAACACTGAACAACAATGGTGTGCATGGCAGGTTTGCCAAAGGGTGAATGGCAGAGAAAGCCACTGCTCTCCAAAAAGAACATTGCTGCCCTTCTGCAGTTTGCTAAAATGACATGGACTAACCAGAAGGCTATTGGAAAAAGGTTTTGTGGATAGATGAGACCAAAATAGAACTCTATTCTATCTGTGAAGCATATTGGTGGTAGTGTCATGGTCTGGGCATGTTTGCTGCATCTGGGCCTGGATGGCTTGCCATCATTGATGGAACAATGAATTCTGAATGATACCAGCATATTCTAAGGAAAATGTCAGGACATCTGTCCATGAACTTTCAAGAGAAATTGGATCATGCTGCAAGACCCTAAGCACACAAGTGATTCTATCAAAGAATGTTTCACGAAGAATAAAGTAAATATTTTGGAATGGCCACGTCATAGTCCTGACCGTAATCCAACAGAAATATTGTGGAAGGACCTGAAGCAAGCAGTTCATGTGAGGAAACTAGCCAGCATCTCAGAGTTGAAGCTGTTCTTTACTGATTAATGGGCTAAAATTATTGTGGCACACAGGGGTCACACCAGTTACTGAAAGCAAAGTTTCACATACTTTTGCCACTCACAGATATGTAATATTGAATGATTTTCCTCAATAAGTAAATTACTAAGTATAATATTTTTCTCATATGTTTAATTGGGTTCTCTTCTTCTACTTTTAGGACTTGTGTAAAAATCTTTATTTTTTTAACCCTGTCCTGACTGATATTTTTCAACAATGAGATCCTGTACCTGCTTTGTAAGCTCTTTACAGCCCATGGCTTTTCCAGATGGATGTTACCAAGATGATGTCAGGAAAAGCCTATAGGACAGCTGTACTTTATTAGGAGGTAATCAGTCACTTTAATTTATGGCAGATGTATACTAATTAGTATTTAACATGAGTTTGAATGTGATTGGTTGATTCTGAACACTGCCACTATACACATTTGGTTCTCTTGTAGCACCCACACCAACTCCCAGTATGCCTCACTTGTTTTTTTTCTTCTAAAAGACAGCAGTATCTTGTAGCAGACAATTTTTTTCAGGACTTCAAAAAGCTTTATTTAGTATCTCCAAAACTTTTATTGAAAACAGACACATATATGGACTTCCAGCAGATGTTTTAGGTTCAAATTTTAGGAAAATTAATTAAGCCATGCAAACTGTCCCTATTTAGGTGGTAGCACCACTTTACAGTGTGAGATATGTATCCAAGTCTTATGTCCCTGACACAACACTGCCGAATTTTCTAATAGAACTTGGAAAGGGCTTTTCCATTTAGCCGCCAATCTCTCGCTTAATACACAGAATGACGATGGCGGAGAGACCCAAACTTTCAAAAGTGTTACACTTCACTAGTGTTGATGCAGACAACCTTCGTTGCCACAAGTGCAGCAAGAGATTTGCTTTAAAGGCGGAAATACAAGCAGCCTGTCAAAGCATTTTTCAAAAGTGCATTATGTGCAGACAGAGAAATTGAAAGTTTTCGACTGCCTAGCTAGCTCGTCTCTGGTTCCCCATCTACGTCAGGTATGTATGCTAGAAGCCTTCCCAAATAACGACGACATATAGTCATCGCATAATTGAGGTCTCTCAGGGCATCGAAACAATGTTCATGACATTGATCCAACATCTTTTTGCCCATTAACGTTGAATTAACATTGTTCACGCCATTTAAAATAAATATAAAATCGCTAATTGGTTTGCTTACCTTATTTCATTTGGGTGAAAAGACATTACCTATTCAACACATTTTCTGCTTTTTTTTAAAATCCCAAATAAAGAAATAAATCAGTATGTAAACATTTAGGCTATTAAATGCACATCACTTTCAGTTACTTTACAAATAGCCTACATATAAATTTATGAATATTTTATAAATTTATAGAAAAAAAATTCTGCAGGGTATATAAATCTTAAACACTAAAAATGCCTCCATACTGGTGCATTTACAAATAGATGTATAATAATAAATTTATTTTATAAAAAATAAAGCAATGTTAATTCTATTCTCAATTTGTTTATTTTTTTCATTAAAAAAACTATAACACCAAAGTACTGATAAGAATAGCTTTAAAGTACCGGATCAATAAGCAGTATTGGTAAGAGTAGTAATACCGTTAAAACCTTAACTATAGCCATCCCTATTAATCACTGCGTGCCATTAGCAAACAGCCCATCCAGCATGTCTGCATCTGTTCACTACTTGGGCTGAACCATCTGTGAACAAAATTATGTCTGGATTTTCCAGAGGAATCTCAGAAATGCTCGAAGGCTGTGTGTGTGAAAGCATCACACAGTCATGATCACTCGGTGCACTTTCATCTTGTATATCAGTCATCACTAACAATGAGGGGTTGATGATCTTGACCTTTGCAGGGTAACGTTAGTGCTGTGAGAGCATTGAGCCAATTGACCCACCTCTAGTCGCTGTGACCACACGAGCTGAGGACAACAGAGAAAGCGCAGCATGTGGACTGCATACAGAAAATTTTGTGTTAACACTACTGGAGCACCGCCAGTAACAGCTAAATAAGTGACTCAAAATCCAACTGCGTGTGTAATTGTGAAATAACCGATGACTAAAACAGGAGGGCTGTTAATCTGTGCTAAGAGTTCTAGTTAGATGAAGACCAAAATCTCTGGCCATCTGTTTTGGAATGATTGATTTTATTGTGTACCAGTGTCGATCAAAAAACTGCATTTAAGATCATTCACAGTGATTATCACACACAATCTGTTATCCTGCACATGCATAATTGGCTACAATGGTAATATCTAAAAAGAATATGCAGCAGGGAAGTGGAGGCAAAGCATCTGAGTGTTGGGACCCATGTTTGAACCCATGCACATTTTTTTTTTTTTTGAGATGTTTAAAATCTACTTGCTCAGGACTCAGTGGCTGATATTTTATTGTTACTTTTACCTCCTCAATCTTTCTTGAATTTGTCTATTTAATCACCATCGGGGTTACCCCAGTGGCTGCAGGATGTGTGCCAGTGTCATCAGAGTCATCACAGGAAGAGGATGAATCTGAGGACCATGTCTTTGATCCACGGTTAAAAGTTTTAAGAGATGGATAAAGCTTATTTTATTTAGAAGATGAAGGCAGTGTCTGGTTTTCATAAACCTCACTTTTAGCTTTGAGATGTTGAGATCACACACATGTTTTTTTGCACAGAGATAGTGGTGCATTTATGGTTGGCACACTAGCCCACCAGCATAGAGATTAGCTCATCATTCTAATGCTCTTTGTCATCCCTCTATTGTATTAGGAAAGCATGCCACTGCTGCACATGTGCACCATCTGCACCACTGGTCTTTATACTTGATGCAGTTATCCAAAGCAGAAAAACATTGCTCTCTACTCCTTTTTTTTTTTTTTTTTTTTGTTCTGGAATACCAGGCTCATTACATAACTTAGTCTTTTTCCACACAATTTATCTAACAGTTGCCCTAGCTCTCTCTCAAAACTGAGATGATCAGCAAAAGGCAAGGATGACTCACAAACTGGTGTTTCTTTCAGGATTTTGTGAGACTGTGGTGGGTGGACCTCTGACCCTCTAGGGGAGTCCAGGGGAATGCTCCCCCATAAGAAAATTTGTAAATTTTAAAGTTAAATGCATCAGTCTGGTGCACTTTCAGAGTAAAATTAAGATGCTAGGTCTGTGAAAAACTGTGGTTTTGTAACGGTTTTGTGCACTAGTAGTAATTTAATCATAAACACATTGGTTGTGTAGATATGAATGGTGATGACAAAGCAAAAAAAATGACACACCCACAAAGCATGGTAAAGGAGTTTAATGTGGTTCACAAATGGTCAAAACACAATCTACTAGAGCAGTGATTTTCAACCACTGTGCTGCGAGAGATCGTCAAGTGTGCCGTGAAAAATTATCCAATTTCACTTAATTAGTCTTAAAATTATTATTATTTTTTAAATTAACATTTATTAATTATTATCTGCAAATAATATGCCATTGTCGAGTGTCTGTGCTATAATATAGTGACTGGCAGAGTAATGTAATATTTGTCCGGGTGTCAGCAGGTAGCTAATTGTTCCTTCTTAGAGACCAGAGAATTAGTGATGCATGCGACAGGTCGTGGTGACAGTGATGGAGAAGTTTTTAAAAAGGAAAAATTCAAACTCCGAACTGGGCCCTGGACAAGATTCTGACCCAGGTGAAGGCCCTAGTATGAGTGGTGGTAAAAAGAAAGCAAAGACAGTGAGCTCAAGGCAATACAGTGAAAGTTATCTTTCGTTCGGATTCACTTTCACCGGGGACGAGACGACATTATGCTTGGTGTGTGGCGAGAAGCTGTTCAACAGTGCCATGGTGCCAAGCAAGCTTAAACGCCATCTACGAGCCAATGAACTGTTTTGTTCGCCTGCGTGAAAACACAGAGAAACAGGCAACTTTTATGAGAAAAACCACAAAGGTAAATGAGAGAGCCCTCAAAGCTAGTTAGCTAGTTGCTGAACTCGTAGCTAAATCAAAGTCCCACACTGTGGCAGAGACATTAATACTACCTGCCTGCAAAGCCATTGTCAACGAGATGCTCGGCCCTGACGCGGTTAAAGACATAGCTTAAGTTCCGCTCTCAGATAACACAATTGCCAGACGTATTGATGACATGTCTACAGACATCGAAAGTCATGTTTTGGAAAAGATGCGCATCAGTAGGAAATTTGCGTTGCAACTTGATGAGGCTACGGATATTAGTGGACATTCTCAGCTCTTGGCCATTGTGCGTTTTGTGGATGGAGATGCCATTAGAGAAAACTTCCTATTTTACTAGACACTGCCAGAAAAAACAACAGGAGAGGAAATTTTCCGGGTCACATCGGAATATCCTGACCACGTCAAGATACGTATATCTTGACCACGTCATCTTACGTGGGAAAATTGCACAAGTGTTTGCACTGATGGAGCTGCAGCCATGGTCGGGCGCACCAAAGGCTTTGTTTAGCAGAGTCCGTTTGGGGAGGTGCGCGCTATGAGCCAGGTGAAAGTATAAACAAGGCTTTAGCTACATGAGGATGAAGTTGATGGTCCAGAAGCATCTGGAGCTTTTCTTTTAAGAAATCTGTCCATATTCTTTTGCACTACACACGCATCGTCACACGCTAATAATTAGGATAAAACACACGCATGCTTTATGCATACTGATGTGCTGCTGACAGGTCAGTGACTGGGGTCGAGGGGGAGAGAATTACTTTTTATATATATAATTTTTATTATTACTGGTGTGTGTCTGTCTTATTATTTCTGTGTCTGTGTTATTTCAGACATCAGATATTTATCATGTATATTTAACATGTTTTTTTTAGAAAATAAAAAATTATACTGGATGAGGAGGACATGGTACATCCCTATTGGCAAACTTTGCACCCTGAATTTGGATTTTTAATTTTCCTGGGCTTTGAGAAAAACCGTTCTTCTGCCCTTTTGTTGTTGAATTCCTCTGCTCTCGGCCCATTGATGGAGACCCTCAGGCAGGCAGCCAGGTGCTCTCCTTGCAGCCTGTTATGAAGGTCTGATTTATTTTATTTTATTTTATTTTATTTTATTTATTTTTTTTTTTTTAAAGAAGAATATGCAGCTTATCATGGAAGTTAACATTACAAATAGCCTAATGTGGTGAGCCAACATTCACCTCAGATGCTAAAGATTGTCGGAGTCGGAGCTGCTGGTAGTAACGTTAATGTTAGAAAATTAACTAATGTTAGCAAGCTAGATAAAACATTACATATGTTATACTTTGTTTTTCATGAAAAGCTGCTGGATATGTCAGTCAACATAAGCGAGGGGGCACTCAAAACTCAACAAATACAACACAACGACAGGAAATGGGTCCTTCCTGAACTTTTAACTTTCACTCCTTGAAGTTTAAATTCATGCTTCTTGGTGTATGTGTGTGTATCTCGCAAACTCTGCTAACGGTTTCTCTCTCTCTCTGTGCTTGCAATGACTCCCTTTACACAAGAGTTTGACCCACCTCCTCTCTGTCCACAGCTGATGTTTGACCATGCCCCTGCTGCCACATTGTATAATTTCTTTCACTCACTTTTTTTTGACCTATTAAGAACTTTGACCAGTGGTTGTGATCGACTGGTTGATCGTGACGGAACATATAGATAATGCCCAAGGTTGAGATAAGAGAAAAACACAATCAAAGACAAAAATCGTCATGACCCAAAAACAGACACATTATGAGTAAGCAGAAATCACATTGAATTGATCTTAAATTATGAAATCATGCATCTTTTAACATAATCATGGAAAAAGGAAATAATCCCACAATCTACATGCATGGGCTCAGACACCTGTGGTTGGCAATTGTTCCTGTGGTTGACAGGTATGCTATGCTTCCCACCCAGAGAGTATGGCCAATTTTGCTTTCTTTGCTCCCAGTCATGGATGGCTGTAACATTGTTGGAATCTGAACTCATGTTGACTGTTGGGCGAACGCTTTTCTGTTGCACCACTTGGGAACCATAAAAGCGGTTATATTATATACCAGTTAACTGTTGCAGTAAAGCATTATTCTGAAAGATGTGGTGGAAAGGCATTTTCTTGTCCTGCTCAGTAGCTTCAGATTCAACCCCGCCCGTGTACCTGTGTACACTGTCATAGGGCTTCCACCACAATCCAGACAGGCAGTCTGAAATTATGCCACACTCAAGAATAGAATGCTTCTCTCCTACCTAATGTTGCTATGGTATAAATAATTGAGTGAGGACACTGTTTACTATTACTTTATTACTATTGCTGTCTGCATTTTACTCATTATCATCTGAATATTTACTAATACTCTCTTGGTGAACATTTGGTATAAAGCTTTATATATTGGTTCTATCTATCTTGTATCTATTATTTTATTAGAGGGCCAAGCCCTTAATTGCATAGGTGACCTTTTTGTGGGTCCTTTGTGACCTTGCGGATAATTACGCGTCTTGCTCTTTGAGTGACCTTTGTTGGTCAGCCACTCCTGGGGAAGGTAACAAGTGTCTTGAATCTGCCTGACTGTGGATTGGTGAAGTCCAAACTCTTTTAGAGATGGTTTTGTAACATTTTTCACTTGATGAGTATCAACTCTCTTTCTGAGGTCCTCAGAAGTCTCCTTTGTTCTTGCCACGATGCACTTCCACGAACATGTGTTGTGAAGATCAGTCTTTTATAGATCCTAGTTCTTTAAATAAAACAGGGTGACCACTCACACCTGAATGTCATCGCACTGATTGAAAATACTTGACTGTAATTTCAAATTAACTGCTAATCCTAGAGGTTCACATACTTTTGCAACTCACATATATGTAATATTGGACCATTTTCCTTAATAAATAAATTACCAAGTGTAATATTTTTGTCTCATTTGTTTTAATTGGGTTTTCTTTGATGATCTTTTAGACTTATGTGAAAATCTGATGTTTTAGGTCATATTTATGCAGAAATATAGTACATTCTAAAGGGTTCACAAACTTTCAAGCACCACTGTAGATATAAATATAGATCTGTAGATAGATAATGTGTAAAAGTCTTTGTCATTTTTAAATTGTAAATGTTTTTAAATAATAAATTTGATTAAATGTTTGACTTCTGCATTATTGAGCCAGTGAAAGATTCCAAATATTACTATTCCAAAAATATTATTAAATGTTACAGGAAAATGTATGTGTTGCAGTAAAGAAAGCTATGTATTACATAATACACCACTTTTCAGACAAAAATCATTATGAAGTCTGTCTGAAACAGTATGAGAGTCAGAGTCTCCAGAGGAACTGTGACAGATTCTCGAAGATGCTCAGAAAAAAATACTAGCTAATTTCCTTCTAAAACTGCACAAAGTGTACCTGAGATGAATAATGCATTTTTAAACAGGGTTGTTGCACTTAATATTGACTTTTATTTGAATACTGTTTAATGCTGTTAATGGTGGATTTTTTTAAAAGTACAAATTGCATTGCATGTACCAAAGACTTTTCCACAGTGTGGCTGCAACAACTAATCGATATAATCGATAATAATTGCTAATTTAAAATAATGGACAACGCATTTCATTATGGATTAGTTGGGTCTGTGACATCACTGTGGATAACCCCCGTCAGTGGGAAGTCACTTCACAATGGTGTAAAACGCTTTTCTATGAATAAAACACGTGGAAAACAGCGGAGGTCACAGAGTGAGCTGCTGTGGGAAAAGTACATGATCCAGTTCGTCCAAAACATGAGTGTTTTATATTAAGCGCTTCAAACAAACTCATAAGTGTATTAACGTGGCTTGTCATGTCAGATACTGTGACAGATGTGTGTGTTGTTTCATGTGTTCCAGACTTCAGTGCCGAAATGACATTTTTACGTCTTTATCCTTATCTGTAAATGTTAGAAATTCATGCCAGTATTTCCATTTTACATAAAGGTTCGTCCTGACAGCAAGTGAGTCTCTATTAAACTTCACTGAATGAGCACGAGTCCATGCATGCGTGTCAATCAACCAGCACACAATAGAAAGGAAGCACAATAATGCAATAATAAATAAAACAATAAAATATTCATTTTGATCAAATATGTTGTTTGAGTGTATATTTAGAAACAAAAGCAATTGTGTTTTGTTTTTGTTTTTTTTAATGAGAGCAGTAACTAATGGGGCTAGATTTTTAAATCCTTTGCACAATGTATAGCATAGCCCACATAGATATATTTTAATACCTTTTCATGGCTTTCATTTTGCACAATGTTTGAAGGACAACATTGGCAGAATGTGAAAGAACGTTAATGTTAAGTTGCAACTAACGATTATTTCTTTTGATTATTTTCTGTATTTTTTTCAAAATATTATTTCACATTCTGCCAATGTTGTCCTTCAAATATTGTGCAAATTGAAAGCTATGAAATATATATATATATATATATATATATATATATATATATATATATATATATATATATATATATATATATATATATATATATATATATATATATATATATAATAAAATGTGTGTATGTATGTTTGAATGTGAAAGAAATGACACTTTGCTACAATGTAAAGTAGTGAGTGTAGAGGGTGTAGGGGTGTACTCACTTTTGTTGCCAGCGGTTTAGACATTAATGGCTGTGTGTTGAGTTATTTTGAGGGGACAGCAAATTTACACTGTTATACAAGCTGTACACTCACTACTTTACATTGTAGCAAAGTGTTATTTCTTCAGTGTTGTCACATGAAAAGATGTAATCAAATATTTACAAAAATGTGAGGGGTGTACTCACTTTTGTGAGATACTGTATACTATGTGTATACATAATATTTATCTTTGGCCTCATTTGTTGAGTGTGTTAGTAAATGGTTGTTGGTTGATTGACAGGTTCTATCAGGTCCGTGGCAATATGAAAGTACCTCCTCGGGTCCCTCACAGGATAGAGACCAGTCTCCTTCATCCCACAAGTAAGTCCTCCTCAACACATTTATATTTCTGTGCCTTTGAAATCTTTCTCATTCTGACACTGAAGCACATACAAACAAGAGCACCAGTTTTCATAATTGATAACTTGGGATATATTGGCATAGATATATTGCATTAGAAGGCTGATTTATACTTCTATGTTAATGTGTCCTCCACTAATATTGGCACCCTTGGTAAATATGAGCAAAGAAGGCTGTGGAAAATTGTCTTTATTGTTTAACCTTTTGATATTTTGTTATATATTTGTGTTAAAAACACACACACATGCTCTGCATGGATATCAAACAATTGCAAACAAAGGTTTATTAAAAAAAAAAATCTTTGTTAAATATAGGTGTGCAACAATTATTGGAACTCTTATGAATTCATATGAGAAAAACATATTTGAAGTATATTCCCATTGATATTTTAAATTTTTAGTACGTGTATATATACTTTTCCATATGGCTACCTCTCTGTGTGCGCCAAAACCATCTCTGGTGTTCATTGCAAAAAGCTCTATTTTGGTTTCATAACATTTCCAATTGACTTGAACTTCTTAATTATTGCCATGATGGTGAAAATGGGTATTTTCAATGCTTTTGCTATTTTCTTATATTCACATTGCATTTTGTGAACCTTTTGCTGCACATCACAGCTATATTCCTTGGTCTTACCCACTGTTATGAAAGGGAATTTGGGATATGTGTTACCTCATATTTATTCCAATGTGAAACAGGAAGTCATGGTTGAACAATTTCCTGTTCCTAGTCACCCAGGTGTACTAAAAATTTTTTTTTTAAATCAATGGGGGCTGCTTTTCTTCCAGAGGACCTTTTGTTAGGATACATTTGTTGGACATTTGTTAGGATACATGGCATCATCCTGCCATGTATCATGCTATGCATTGGGCAAATGCTGATTGGTTGGCTGAAAGGCGTGTCTAATTGTGTACCCAAAAATGGTTCGAGTGTAAGCAATAAAAATACTTTCATCCAGTACTTTCCATCTTTTTTATATGAGCTTGTCGCAAAACTGCTTTGTGTAGTCCATTAAAAACCTTAAAACAGCTTGCAACAGATATTCTGTTCTTAACGTGTGTGGTTTTACATAACATGAGTGATATCTAAACAGATGAGAAAAATCTTATGAAACTGGAAACAAAAATGACATTCTCAGTATTTGAACATATCAGTATGGTTTAGGGCTGTTGATTTAACGTGTTAATTTATTGCTATTAATTGTGGGGGGAAAAATAACACGTTAAAACAATTAACTCCTTTAACGTGCTCCGCCGTGAAACAGACCTGTTCATCATCTTACACTGCATGCAGTTGCTTAGTAATGAGCATGATGCAAGGCAATGACCAAACTTTGCTTGGCCCTCTGAAGGGAAATTTTAAATTCAAAACGCATCCAGATGGAAGCACTAATAAGACCATAGTCTTTTGCCATAAGGAATTTGCATACCATCAAAGCAAGTCTAGCCTGAAAGTCAAGGCATGTTTTAGCGAGCTCTACAGTTAGCACAACCCCAGCTGCTACAGTCAATGGGCTCCCCCAAACCACACTGACTGAGAGCAGGCAGCACAGAATTAGTAAGTCTACATTGTAAAAGCTAACAAATGCGATAGCTAAATTGGTATGGAAGCCCTAAGCAGCCATGCATTGTTAATTTTTTTTCTTTCTTGTTTTCTCGTGATCACAACTTAAAAGGAACGTTCACACAAAAATTCTAATTCTGTCATCAATTGCTCACCTTTTGAGTATTTCCAAACCCATAAGACTTTCATTCATCTTAGGAACACAAATGAAGACATTTTCAGTGAAACCTAGGAGATTTCTGTACCTCGGTTTACAGTCCAAGTAACCGAAACTTTCAAGCTCCAAAAAGTTCAAAAAGGCATTGTAAAAGTAATCCTTGTGACTCCAGCGGTTTAATCCCAGTTATATGAAGCGATATGGGTGCTTTATGTGCGCGAAAATCTAAAATGAAGTCTTTATTCACAAAATATCTTCACTTCCACATAGATCTCATACGTGCGTTCATGAGAGAACCACGATGCATATGTGTTGTGTTAACACGAGCAGACAAAAAAAATCCTCTATGTGGAAATCTGCAGGCATCTTTGTTACAACAATTTTTCTATGTGACATCCGATTTCACGATACAGTGGGACCTTGAAGCTCTGCACTGTTTACAGCATAAGAAGAGGAACACTTTACACAAACTGAGTTACTGTTCTCTCCGATGTTTGCTTCACGGGCTACAATATGATCACTTTTATTATTATTATAGTGGATTTATTCATGGAAAGCTGCAATCATGATATAGTGTAAATATAAATATATTATATCAAGTGCAGGGCTTTATACCGGCTGCACTTCATTATAATGGGCAGTTTAATCCTGAAGGATGGCACACTTTACTTTCTCTTTCTTATAAAGGACTCCTAATAAAGACACAGTGTAGGTGATGTAAGCTGGTGTTAATTTCGTTAACAAAAAGTATGGTGAAAAATGTTTGTTGTCAACCTTTTTTCCATGACTAAGACGAGATCATGAGATGACACTGACGTCATTAAACACTGTGACTATATCAACATTCAATATTATTGATAAAAGACAAGTATACAATGTAGTTTAAAAAATAAATACTTACCAAAATCTCTTTCATCAATAACTTAATAAAAAGAAAAACTAAAGCATTGTGATTCAGAGATTGATAGAATTTTGGGTTTGAACACTAGTTATGCTGAAGTGCTTTGATGCAAGAGAAACTCATATTGTTGAATACAGAAAAGTTAAATCACTTTAGAATTGGTTTAATTGAAAAGTCCCTTGGCTCATAATTAATCACACAAGGCTTCTTTTTCCCTAGCAGGTTTCAAAACAAAACTATGTCTGCATTATCTTCTATTTATTACTCCTACAATGAAACACAGAACTTTCATTATTTTTCTGCACTTCTTTGCTGTGTAATTTAGTAAATTCTGCTGTGGTTCATGTGACAGCAGCTCCTAGAGGATATGCTCACGTTATGTGCAAGCATGTGTATTCATTCTAACTGCCAGTGGGCCTAATAGACATATTTCTTCTAGCAAGTCTTGCCAAAAATAAGTTGGAGGCCGTTATTATTTAGAGTCTCTAATGTCCTTTACACATCCCTCTGTCATCTGGTTTGCCTGCAATGTACAGCTACCATGTTTGTGAATATTTTACATATATATATATATATATATATATATATATATATATATATATATATATATATATGTGTATATATATATATGTGTGTGTGTATGTGTGTGTGTATATATATATATATATATATATATATATATATATATATATATATATATATATATATATATATATATATATATATGTGTGTGTGTATATATATGTGTGTGTGTGTGTGTATATATATATATAATATATAATGTATGTGTGTGTGTGTGTGTGTGTGTGTATAGTGTCCCCGCCAAAAGTATTTTTTATGGTATACCCTGAAGACTTTTTGGTTTGAGATCAAAAGATGAATATGAGACAATAGTTCAGAACTTCAGCATATTTTTTTTTACTGATATTTACATCTGGATGTGGTAAAAAATTTAGAACATGGCTCCTTTGGTGGCAGACCACTCACTTTTTTTGGTGAGCAAAATATGTCTTAATGTAAATAAACACTTTAGTTGCATATTTCTTAACTTCATCAACCTGTGACCCACTGACAAGACCAAACTGTTGAATTTTTCTTTTGTGATGTTTTTCCAGGGTTCTATTGCAGCTTTTTTCAATTGCTTTTTTATTTTTGTTTGTCTTTTTTTTTGGTGGTGGTTCTCCCTTCAGTCTCCTCTTCAGGAGGTGAAATACTGCTCAATTGGGTGATCTTGGCCAGTCTAAAACCTTCCACTTTTTTACTCTGATGAAGTCCTTTGTTGTGATGGCAGTGTGTTTTGGGTCATTGTATTGCCACATGGTGTTCCTCCCAATTGGATGCTGTAAATGGGCAGACAGAATGTTTTGCTAGATTTCTGTATTTTATCTGCTGCAATCATCATGAGCTACAATGTCAAGAAAGATGTTTGCGCTCATTCCAGAAGCAGCCTTGCAAGCCCAAGCAATGGCAATACGTGCTTGACTGAGCTTGTATGTTTTGGATTATTTCTTTCTCACACTTTGGCCTTTCCATCACTTTGATAGAGGCTATTCTTGGTCTCATCAGTCTATAAATCTCTGTTGCATAACTTTTGTGGCTCATCTCTGTATTTGTTTGTGAATTTCAATCTGCCCTTATAATTCTTATTGCTGAGGAGTTGTTTGCATCTTATGGTATGGCCACTATATTTCTGCTGTCAAAGTCTTCTTTGAACAGTGTATTGTGATACTCTGCCCTGTGAAGGTTGTTGGTGATGACTTGTTTTTGTTTTTTTTCTTCACAGCTCTCTCAATGTTTGTCATTAACTGCTGTTGTTTTCCATGGCAGACATGTGTAATATCTGTCTGTTTCTTAGCACAGCATTACTTGTATTTGTATTTTATAATAGTATTTGGACTTGTAATTTTAATTTTCCAAAAAGTTACACACCAACACTGTAACAGTCAATACAAAAATGCATCTTAAACCCCTCATCTCTTTTCCCCCAGCCTTACCCTTACATCTCTGGGATGTTTGTATTCAGAGTCACAATTTATTTTTATTTTTTTTTTTACAGATTCAGTCATCAAATTAAGTCCCCAAATCTCTTTCCCATACCACTTTAAGTGATGTCATAGTTATGTTTTCTAGTCCCACTCATCTTCAAATTATAATACTTGGATGCCACTCGTCCTCCCCCAACTATCTCTAGAATTCTACTGATCTCTTCTGCTGGCCTGGGAGCCCTTATATCTGACCTAAATAATTTTCAGTGCATGTCGTAATTGAAAGCATCTCCACTTGTGAGATTTATTGAGGCTATATTTTTGTGATGGGTCTTCAAAGGATTTCGTTATTCTACCAATATTTTAAATCCCCTAAAGTTATAGTGCCCTTTTCAAGTCACTCTTTTGGGTTCTTATCTATAGTCACGTGAAACAATAAGTACACCCCATGGAATTATTTTTTTTTATTGTTTAAATACATATTTGGACAAGGAAACATTTGATCTTATGGATGCAACTAACGATTATTTTGATAATAGATTAATCTGTTGATTATTTCTTCGGTATTAATCGATTGGTTGGATTAAAGGGCAATTTTATTTTCTGTGTTTTTTTTCTGGGGGGAAAAAAACTTTATTTCACATTGTCCTTCAAACATCGTGCAAATTGAAGGCTATGAAAAATGTATTAAATGTATCTGTGGTCATGCTATACATTGTGCAAAGGATTTTAAAAATATGTATTATATTTTGGAAGAAAAAAAAAAACCCCAACTGATTGTCCACAAGCTTTAAAGCAGAAGTTAAATCACTATATTAAAAATGCTACAGAAAAACCAAAGCACAAGAGGTTGAATGTTCTGCAGTAACACACACATTTACTCATTTGAACACATTAACATGTTATTTTATTCTGTAAATGTACGACACTTCTTACATTTATATACAAAGACATGTTGTAACTAGAGATGCACCAATAATAAATTTCTCAGCCGATACGATAACCGATTATTCAGAGTGATATAGGCTGATACTGATAGTTCTGCTTTTTATGCCTTCTTTTAAATTAATAATAATTAATTCTACAGTTTCGGAAAAAAATGCAAATAAAAACTTTTTTCTCACCATTTCAACAAGTTGTTTCACAGTAACTGGTCTCATACACACATTACTCAAATTAACATTAACACATTATCTAAATTCTGAAGATGAAAGTAATTTTTCTTAACTTAATGAATGTTATTAATTAGGGCTGCAAATTTCATTATCGATCAGTTGGCCAATTATTTTTTTCCGATTAGTCGGATGGGGGGGGCAAACTTTTGGTACCATTGTTTATTTAAAATAAAATCCACACACTGAATGTTATAAATATAAACTTCAGACTAAAACTTTACATAACTGTTTGTCCAATTATATAAGACTGAAAAGAACCCAATACACACAGATACACACCAGAATATATACTATTAATTTAGGACTTTGTACGTCATTGTACATCAAACTGGTAATATAATAAACTTTTTTTTTAATTATAATAACTCATTAACATTAACTGAGTATGAAACATACTACTCTACAAATATATTTTTATGTGCAATATATACTTTTTTGTCAACTCATCTTCAGTTAAATCTTTCAGCGGTGTCCTGGCATTTTAATTTAGTGTGAGCAGTGCAGCAAAAATAAAATTGGACTCGATGCTTAAACTCCCGCTTCACTGCTTCAAGGTCCGGTGTAAAAGTTTAGCATTGCAAAGCTTACAAACTGCAGTTTTGTCGTCATTCCACACGAGACATCATCTTTACACGCAGCACGAATTTGATGTGTTTTCTCACCCTCTTTTGAGGATATAATCGTCCCTGATCGGCCAATATCGATTGTCGGCCGATACATCGGTGCATCTCTAGTTATAACCCGATTACAGTTACTGCTCTCATAAAAAACATAATCACGTTTGTTTCTAAATATTGCAAAATATAGCATCAAACAACATATTTGATCAAAATGCATATTTTAGTCAGTTATTGCACTTCCTTTCTTTTTTCTTTTTTTTTTAATTTATTTATTCGTTTTCATATGATACATTTACATGTGATTCATTTACTGATTTGCTTCTCTTTAAATCCAGTTTTAGACTGTGATATTACAAAGGTCTTTCCAGATTATTACTTGCCACACTGTATGAGATAACCCCAATAAAATTGCCTGAATTCTATAATATAATTTGTTCACCATGTTAGGTTTAAATCCTCTAAAAACAGATTCGCAATTGACTAACATTACTCCATTCCAGTTCACATCCTTCAAAGCATTGGCATGTTTTGTTTACTCTCACAATCCCCCAAACACACACACACCCAAAGTCTCCATAAAACAAATGAGACAGCAGTGTTTCCCACAATAACCAAAAGTTGTCCACAATGTGAAAACAACTCGGAGAGTAAGCTGAACTAACCAAAAAAATTACCAGGACAAAAGTGCCAGTAAGAGAAAAAGCCCCTACTGACTTCAAGTCTGATAAACAGTCTGCACACAATAACAAATATAATGTCCTTAACTTTTAAAGATTTGTAACAAATAATATAACAGTGTAGGACGTAAAGCCGAGGAAAAAACACTAATACAATTAAATAAACAGAAACTCTAACCCAGTCAGACCCTCAAAACAGAGAACCACATTAATACAGAAGTGGATTTAAGAGGAGTGAGTCCACAAAATCTAGGCGAAGTAATGCAACGACAATAAAAATCCAAATACTGTAAAGCTGGAGGTCCGAGTGCAAAAAATAAAAGAAGAGCGAAAAAGACGCCGCTGTGTAGGGGATGCCGTTCACCCCGATATCAAGAGTTTAACATAGTCTCCTGCTTCCTCCGCTGAAATAAAGTCCTTCTGAACACCATTATATGTAATGCGAAGCCGAGCTGGGTGAAGTATTCCATAGCGAGCGCCCTCAATACCACGAAGTTGACGCCGTATCTCATTAAATGTGGCCCGGGCCCGGGCTATCTTGGCTGTGTAGTCAGGGAAACGGAGATGGTCAAATCCCTCACTTTAATGGCGTAAAATGTCAACACACTCACTGTGATAGTGGAATCTGCACTCAATAGCTCGTGGTCGTTCACCAGGCTTAGGCTTCGGCTGAAGGGTACGGTGGGACCGGTCCAAAACCGGCTCCTTCTCCAGACCAAACGCCTCCTTTAAAAAGGCCGCTACAGCAGCAGTTGTACATGTGTCAGCGCCCTCTGGAACTCCCAATATCCTATCGTTATTGCGCCGTGACCTCAACTCCAAATCCTCACATTTATTCTCTAATTGAGTCACGGTCGCAGTGAGAGACTCGATAGTAGTCTTCATATGAACTATGTCATATTTGCAACCGGAGAGAGCGTGCTCCATTTCCCCAACAGTACCTTTCAGTGTTGATATGGTAGCCTCGGTTGCAACTTTATCACTAGCCAGCTGTGTTTTCACGGCCTGCAGGTCAAGCTGAACAGCAGACAGCACAACCCTGAAAGTCTCTTGGAGCTCCTTTTCAAAAATATCGGCGATGTCCTTCCTCAGTAAAGCCAGCAGCTTGAGCCTGAATGCGGTGAAGTCAAAGTCACCACTCGGCGACGTGGATTCAGGGGAAGAAGTGAACTCGCTCGCGGCACGCACACTTGGCCTCAGTCGTGTCTGAATGCTACCACGGGTTTTCATGTTCTTTCCAGACATTTTAATGTACCACAAAGTTAAAAGTGCAAACAAGGAAACGGAGTAGAATAAGTCAAAATCTATTGTATGACCGAAAAGCGCAAATTAATTACAATTTTAATCGAAATCAGCAGGAGCCTCCAACTTCGTGTCCTACTCCATCCTTGCAATTCCTTTCTATTGTGTGCTGTTTGATTGAAACGCATGCGTGGACTCGAGCTCATTCAGTGAAGTTTAATGGAGACTCACTTGCTATCAGGACAAGCCTTTATTTAAAATGGAAATATTGGTGGGAATTTCTAACATTTACAAATGAGGACATAGACGTAAAAATGTCATTTCTGCACTAAAGAAAACAAGTCTGGACCACATGAAACAGCACACGCATCTGTCACAGTATCTGACACCACAAGCCATGTTAATACACTTACGAGCTTGTTTGAAACACTTAATATAAAACATCATGTTTTGGACGACCTGGATCGTGCACTTTTCCCGCAGCAGCTCACTTTGTGACCTCCGCTTTTTTCCCACATGTTTTTTATTCATATAAATGCGTTTTTCACCCTTGTGAAGTGACTTCACTGACGGAGGTTATCCACAGCGACGTCACAGACCCAACTAATCCATAATGAAATTCATTGTCCATTATTTTAATTATCGATTTTATCGATTAGTTGTTGCAGCCCTAGATCCTCTTTGGAACGGTGCCTATTACTAAAGCTGATACACACTGTCAAATGACACACAAAATTGACATTTCATAGTAATTTTTACAGTTTAAATTAACAAAAAAAAAACAGATTGGTCACATGGGAAAAAGTAAGTACACCCCTACATTTATCACACCTTCAAATCCATTAAATTAGAATCAGGTGTTCAAGATTGGGTGCCAGTGATTAGAGCCTGCTTAGGGAGTGCAGGTGGAACCCGTCTTATTTATACTCCTCTCATATCTAGTGTCTGGTGTTCCTTTTGTTATTGAGGTGTATGGTGTCATTATGCAATGATCTAAAGAGTTCTAAAAGGCCTTCAGAAAAAAGGTTGTGGATTCCTAGGAGTCTGGCAAGCTCTCCAAATTATTTGAAATGCATCATTCCACTGTAAGGAAAATCATCTACAAGTGGTGCAGTTTTCAAACACAGATTTGTCCATGACTGGCTAGTAAGAGCATGTCAAAGTACATGCTTCTACAATCTGAAAGAGATTGCACAAGTTTGACCTGTGTGGGAGGTGTGCCAGGGAAAAAGTATTTGCTGTCTAAAAAGAAAATTAAAGCAAGACTACAGTTTGCCAATGAGCATATAGGCAAAGACCAGGCCTTTTGGAATAGTTCACTCTGGACAGACGAGTCAAAGATAGAGTTGTTTGGCCACAGTAAGGGGAAGAGACGCATTAATGTTCAATAATGATGGTACCAATGTATATCTGATACAAATAGGAGAATATCTTCTGCATACAACATTAATTTATGAGAATTGCCTTTGTATAGCACTCCATGAAAATCTTTATCTTGACAAATTCTAGTCACTAACTGCTCTAATGCTAAGCAAAATAATAATGCACTAAATGAAGAGCCTTAGTGTGTCCCTTTTCCTAAAGTAAAGTAGGAGGATATATACCCATTTGCCTTAACTGCTGGTTCCGACAGGTTATACTACAACTGCAATTATTTAATTAACCCTTTCCCAACCCAAAAACTTGTAGCATCCTGAACATATATCCCCACTCAACCCTGTCAAAATCTTTCTCCGCATCTTGTGAGACAGCTGCAATAGGGCTATGCAAATCTGCTACCGCCCACCTGATGTTGATAAACCTCCTGATATTATCTGCTGAGTTCCATTTCTGAATAAATCTAGATCTTCATGTGTCAAAAGAGTTATAACTATATTTAATCTATTTGTACGGATCTTTGAGAATATTTTTGCATCTCAAGAAACAAGAGAAATTGGACTGTAGCTCTTACATTCATATGTGTCCTTATTCTTCTTAAGAATGAGTATGATTAATTCCTTGGCTACTATAGGCTCTCCTCTCTCAAATGCTTCCATGTACATGCTGTGTAGCAGCAGGATCATTTTCAGCAACCTTACATTGAAAGAATTCTGAGGTGAAACTGTCCAATTCTGGGGCCTTGTCATTTGGCACATTTTTAATAACCCTTAAAATCTCATCACAGGTTATTGGTGATTCAAGGGCCTCACTTTGGTCATCAATTAATTTAGGTAGTTTTACATTTTCCAAAAATAATTTTATATCCTCCTCCTTACTGTTACAGGTTGATGTATATAGTTCTTTGTAAAACTTTGAATGCGTTATAAATATTGTCTGCTTAAGCCAGAAGGGCACATTTAATTCTATATAGGTCTTGACTTAATTCTGTAACACCACATTAAATACTGTCATTTAGCAAATTGCAATTAAACTTCCACTTTGGCATTCATGTCCTATCAATGATGGGTAATATCATCAGTGTAACTGGGGCATGATCCGATACGAAGATGCTTCCAATTGAGCACATAATCACAGACTGTGAGAGGGTCTTCGATATTAGAAAGAAAACTGTATATGTAAATGTTTTATCTGCATTTGAAAAAGTATAGTCTCTGGTCCTGCCCAAACCAATCCCTAAATAGCTTTTCTGACTCCATTGGGGACAGATGTGTTTCTTGTAAGAATACTGTGTCATATTGTTTTGGTTTCTGGACTGACATTACCATTTTCCTCTTAATCGGGTGCCCAAGCCCATTTACATTCCAGGTTTAAATTACTTTCCTTCCCCTGTCATCTCCTGTTTGTTGCATGCTGCTCTCTGCATCCTATGCATCTCTCCGTCACTCAAGTTCAGCAATCTGACCAGGATAGTGCGTGTCCTCTCAGGATTACGCTGCGGTATGGGGGCCCTGAGCCCGCTCGATTTCTGTTAGCTCTTCTCCATATATTAAAATTTGTCCCAGATAGAGATGCACCGATGTATCGGCCAATAATAGTTTAAAAACAGCCAATGATCAGGGCCGATTATATCCTGTCAATCAAAAGAGGGCGGGAAAACACCTCGTGCTGTGTGTAAAGATGATGTCTCTGCACTGCTAAAATTTTACACCGGACGCTGCAGCAGTGAAGCGGGAGTTTCGGCATCGAGTCTAATTTTATTTTTTGCCGCGCTGCTTGTGCTGAATTAAAGGGCAAGTACACCGTTGAAAGATTTAAATGAAGATGAGTTCACAAAAAGGTATATATTGCACAGAAAAATATATTTGTAGAGTAGTACATTTCATATCCAGTTAATAGAGAAAACTGTTTAAATCTCCGACAACTGGAATTCATTTCACCGGATTGGACCTCGCTACCTCCTATGAAGATGGCCCTGGTTAACGCTAGGTCCGTGTGCAACAAAACTTTCATTTTAAATGACTTTTCTACCAGACATAACCTGGATATTTTATTCTTGACTGAGACCTGGGTTAGTCCTGGTGAGTCAACCGTCTTCGAGGAACTCTGTCCACCGAACTGTTGTTTTATTAGTACTCCAAGGCCTTCTGGTAAGGGTGGTGGGGTTGCTATGGTTTTTAAACAGTCACTGAACATTCAGAGAGTGTCTGTTGGGAGTTACTCATCGTTTGAGGTACAGTGTGTTGTGTTAGAGTCGACCTCTTCCATGCTATTCTGTGCTTTGATCTATAGGCTACCTAACCCGGACAATGCCTTTTTAAGTGATTTTTGTGATTTTTTTTTAACTTCTATTGTTCCGTTGTATGATCGTTTGTTATTATTGGGTGATTTTAATGTGCATGTCTGCTGCCCTGGTCGACCCTTGGTTACTGAATTTTGTAATATCTTGGATTCCTTTGGTTTTATTCAACACATAAATCAGGCAACTCATGTCCTTGGTCATACACTAGACCTTATATTGTCATATGGAACCGCTGTTGATAATGTTAATATTGAAGATGCTTCCTTCTCTGATCACAAGCCCATTGTTTTTAATGTCCCTGCTGCCAGCTCTGTCGTTATGACTAGGCCTTCAGGATATTATTCTCGTTGTATTAATTCACTCACTGCCTCTCAGTTTAGTGAAAGTTTTCTAGCTAATGCTGTTGAAACATCTATCTTGAGTGCTGCAGAGTCTTCTTCTGACCCTGATGATTTGATTGCCTTATTTTATACATTTTGTTCCAATATTTTAGACTCCATTGCCCCTTTTAAGCTGAAGCAACCAAATCGTAAATCTTATTACTGGCTCGACGATAATACTCGTTCTCTCAGACAGGCTTGTCGTAGAGCTGAGCGGAGATGGAAGCATGATCAGTTAACTGTGTCCTTCCAGATTTTTAAAGATTGTTTGTTTAAGTTTCAGAGTGCAGCAAAGTCAGCTAGGTCTAGGGATTTCTCTGACTTAATTGCTACACACTGTCATAGACCAAAGATCTTATTCACCACGATAAATTCAATTATTAATCCGAGTTGCCAATTCCATGGGGAACCCTCGGCTGAACTTTGAGAAAAGTTTTTAAAATTTTTTGCTGATAAAGTAATTACTATCCGTTCTTCCTTCACTTTGCATTTATCAGACCTGTCCCCAAATTCACTGGCTTTACCGGTGTCATTTGATCAATTTGAACATGTTTCTCTAAAGGAACTGTGTGATCTGGTTAACCAGATGAAAATATCATCCACGCCACATAATGTTGTTCCCGCTGTGATTATGAAAGCAACCTTTTCTGAAATTGGCCCCAGTATCCAAGTGTTGATAAATTCTTCTTTGGATGCAGGGGTGGTCCCAAATTGTTTTAAGCATGCTATTGTTCAACCTTTGCTTAAGAAACAGGGTTTGGATGAAGGTTGCCTTAATAATTATCGGCCTGTCTCTAAGCTACAGTTTCTATCAAAGCTGCTTGAGAAAGTAGTACAATCTCAGTTGCTCCTGTTTTTAAACTCAGCTATGTTATTTGAACCTTTACAATCTGGTTTCACTGCTTTTCATAGCACGGAGTCTGCTTTGTTAAAAGTGTCCAATGACATTTTACTAACAGTGGATGCTGGTAAAAATACTGTGTTGATGCTACTAGATCTTACAGCTGCCTTTGATACTGTAGACCATTACATACTTCTCTGGCGCTTAGAGCATCTGTTTGGTATCAAGGGCACTGCCCTTCAATGGCTCAGCTCATATCTTAAGGACAGGTCTTTCTCGGTAGCGTTGGGTAATTTGTGCTCATCTTCTAGTCCTATTATTAGTGGTGTTCCTCAAGGCTCCATTTTTGGCCCACTTATTTTTAATTTATATATGTGGCCGTTGGGGAATATTATTAGGGCTCAGAATGTCTCTTTTCATTTATATGCTGATGATACCCTGTTGTACATTCCTTTGAAAGCTGGTGACTCCATTCAGCCAATGTTGGACTGTCTGGATGACATTAAAAAATGGTTGACAAATAATTTCCTCCGACTTAATGAAGACAAAACTGAAATAATTGTTTTTGGCCCCCTGAGATTGAGAGCCCCCCATCTATGGAATCAACTGCCACTGGACATCTGCCTTGCACCTTCTATTACTACTTTTAAAAATAGGCTTAAAGCATATCTCTTCTACCAGGCTTTTTGATCAAATTTTTAATTGTTTAAACAATTTTTTTTTTATTGATTTTTTCTATTGTCTATTGTCTGCTTTTATTTGGTCTAATTCTGTTTGTTTTACTTTCTGTACTCTGTTCAGCACTTTGGTCAGCATTGCTGTGTGAAACGTGCTATGCAAATAAATTTTACTTACTATATATATATATATATATATATATATATATATATATATATATATATATATATATATATATATATATATATATATATATATTACCAGTTTGATGTTCAGTTATGAAATAGAAATGCTTTTGTTTGTGGTGAGTGAGTGTGAGACTAACAGGAGTTTTTATTTTTTAGAATTAATTCTGTTAATATGAATTAATAACATTCAACAGGTTAAGAAATCTTACTTTCATCTTCAGAATTTAGTTAATGTGTTAATGTTAATTTGAGTAATGTGTTTTCTGTTTATGAGACCAGTTACTGTGAAACAACTTCTTGAAATGGAGAGAATAAAGCTTTTATTTGCATTTTTTTCAGAATTGTGGAATCAATTATTCTTAATTTAAAAGAAGGCATAAAAGGCAGATGTATTGGCTGATATCAATCTGAATAATCAGTTATTGGTATCGGCTGAGAAATTTAGTGGACTGTCACATTTAGTGGGCTTCAACTAAAAGGTTTCCTGTTCTAAGTTGTTTAACACATCTACAGGGCCCTCCATTAATATTGGCACCCTTGTTAAATGTGAGCAAAGAAGGCTGTGAAAATTTGTCTTTATTGTTTAACCATCTGATCTTTTGTTAAAAAAAAAAAATTCACAAAAATACTCTGCTCTTATGGATATCAAACAATTGCAAACACAACACAGGTTTATCCAAAAAAAAAAATTTAAATATAGGTGTGCAACAATTATTGGCACCGTTTTAGTCAATACTTTGTGCTACCTCCCTTTGCCAAGATAACAGCTCTGAGTCTTCTATAATGCCGGATAAGGTTGGAGAATACATGGCAAGGTATCTGAGACCATTCCTCCATAGGGAATCTCTTCAGATCCTATCAGATAGGATATCATCTGCCATATAAGTTGATTTTATGTTTTGGTAGCTAGCTTATAATTATTTGTCTGTGTTTCACTGATTATGGCCTAAAGGGTTAGGTGGGGTATTTATTGGGTTTAAGGTGCAGTGAAATAGTGCCAGTATTCATTCAGTCTTGTATTCTGTTTTATTGCAGATATTATTCAATTTAATGTATTATTGGTCTAACAGTGGTGCTAGTCAAGAAGTGCTTATAGAATTCAGTAGGAATGCCATCCAATCCTTGTGCTTTATTATTGGGCATAAATTTACTGGCATTAGAGAACTCATCCATTTCTGTTGGTTTGTCTTTGGAATTGACTTCTTCCATAATTAAGTCTGGGTCCTCATGTTTTAATCTGCTCACAGGGTTGTTTGGTCTGTCCTGCTAAGTTCTTGATCACTGCATTTGTTTATTGTTCTTTGTTATTTTATGTTAGCTAGAAATCTCCGAATTTATTTTAGTATATTTAAAGAGTCTTTGTAGTAGATATTGAGGGTTTTCATTTTATTTTTATTTCTATTTAATTTTTTTTACTTATAAGGTCATTGGATTTTAGTTTTCTTGATTTGTTTCAGTTTTTTTATTTAGAGATCTGCTCATTCTCATTTGTTATCAAATTGCTTTTTGAGGATGGTACCCTCTGAAGATGTTTTTTGTAGGTGATTTCCACGCGAGAGAGACAGGAGCACAGTTGCTGCTTGTAATGAAGTAATTAACTTTTATACAGGGCTCTCCTCAGAATGAAAATCACATACCGATCTCGTGTGGAACCTATGATTTCAATTTACTATAATTCCAAACTTACTACTGTAGAGCAATTCCATGCAAATATGAACCTTACCTTTTAAAAAATAAAGTTCTTTAAAAAAGAGCAAAACCCTTTTTAAGTTGTCCATCTAGGTCTGTATTTTACTGCATTGATGTGCTGTAGTAGAAATTTTAAGGAAATTGCCATGTTTATCCACCACATATGAGGTGTGCACCAATACTAAAATAACATTTTCAACCAACCATATTATGTTTTCAAAAGAGTGTTCAAAAACCTCTTTTTTAAACTTTATATTAACAATAAGCATTTTGCAGAAAATGGACAAATGTCTGAGAAATAAATACACTTACTTTGTCATAACAGCAATGCCTTTTGAATTTATAACAGCTATATTTAGGACGTCACGATGCTTCAGTGCTGCCATGTCCGTAATGTTTTCAAGATTAAGTTTATATCATATAATAATATCTATACTAACTTAATAGCTTAACTTTCTGTACAAAGCTAATTATGATCAACAACTCATCTCCCTTCTTTGCTGTGAACAACCATAATAATGCATTATGCATGTGACCGTTATGGACACTTCATATTAAATCATCTGAATATCACCAGGACACATTTGTTTACCCAGATGCTGCTGTTAAATGACTGACTGATATTATTGCGATCTGTTTCTGGCTTACTGTATATCGGAGCATTTTAGTAATGTAATGAATTAATTTATTCTAATAACATACAAGAAATTAAATTCTAACAACAACGAGAACACCATGGGGATTTACAGATCACTACAATGTTATAGTTCTTAGTGTTTGAATAAATGTGTGTGTCAGAGAGAACGATGAACAGGTCTGCACCTATGTTCACTCAGCTGATCACTTACATCCTACCATAAAGGACACACTTGAGGTGTTTTCCCCCTCGCTCTATTTCTCACGCGCTCCCTCACCTTTTTTTGGACCTCTGTTTAACACAGATTGTGTTGCTTCTTCTTCTTTGCTCCTCTTAATAAGTATAATCCAAATGACAGCCATTATTAGATGTGGTTAAAACATAACTACTGAAATTGTTAGTACTACTAGCGATCATTTTGACACAAAGCATAATACTGTGATTATTTTGATTCTTGATTGCACATGGAACTGTGCAAACTGGCTGAAAACAGTGCGATCATTTTGACACATGATTGTGATTTGAACTCCATGCATCGATCTATCCATCCATTCTCCACACTGCTTGTCCTCTGTAGGGTCGCGTTGATGCTGGATCCCTGCGTCTTATGCCGTAGGCAGGGAAACAACTTGGACATATGGCCAGTCAGTCCATCACAGGGATAACACACAAACATACACTCATTCACACTCGCACCTCACACCTACAGGCAATTTAGTGTCTCAAATTCACCTGACCTGCATGTCTTTGAATTGTGGGGGGGAAACCCGGGATTTGAACTCCAATATGATAAATATTTAATATAGCTGCTGATCAAGCTTGCAATTCTGTACCTTTCATGGTCTCATGCACACACCAAATTCATGCTCTCCAAACTGAGTCTTGAACAGCGCCACATTGGTTACACCTTAACGGCATCAGAGATGCTGTGAATTATGCAGCCTTACCATACTGATGTCTCAGACGTCAAGGTTTGGTGGTTTAAATACCCACGAGAGGTCTCCGTTAAAGTTTTTAAAGCATTTTTTATTCTTTTCCATAGTCAGGTAAGTGCTGCATTCAGAACCGCCATGTCCGTAATGGAGAGATGTCTCTTCCTCACTTTAAACCAAGTCACTGCGCAAGTCATTTTGTCATCTACCATCCATCCCAACCTCCAAGTCCTGTGGCGACAGGCAAGCGACAAAGTGGCAGGTGTGGGTACACTGGCAGCTGTAGCCACAACCCTGTACACAGGCGGCCCAGGCCATATGGTCGTTCCTCACGGAATGGAGCAGCAGTGAAGTCCGGCAGCCCCCTGAGCGACTGAGCAGCCCTATTTAGGATCGCACTGCTCACCTCCAGGCATGAGGAAGGGGCTTAAAAAAGGTGCCCTAAACATTGCCTGCTCCAAAATTTCCCTAACCAGCTTACCGCGGCTGGTGGGGGCCCTAATCAAGCAGTCAAAACACAAAGAAGAAAACGAGGATCGTTCCTCTCACCTTTGGTGCATGGAATGTGTGCACTCTCATGGACAGGCATGACATGGACAGACCCCAGAGGAGAACCGCTCTGATAGCAAATGAACTATTCAGATACAACATCGACAATGCGGCCCTGAGCGAGACCCGGCTCGCGGGCGCCGGTGAACTTTGTGAACTGGGTTCTGGATACACCTTTTTCTGGAGTGGTCGAGACAACAACGAGCACCTTGAAGTCGGTGTCAGCTTTGCAGTAAAATCAGCGCTGATTGGCAAGTTGGCAGGCCTTCCCAAGGGAGTCAACGACAGGCTCATGACCATGAAACTCCCCCTCCTGTCTGGAAGAAAGTACCTTACAATCATCAGCTGCTATGCTCCAACCAAGACCAACCCAGAGGAAGTGAAGGCCAAGTTCTACGAGGACCTCCACTCTGTCATCGCTGATGTTGCTAGAACAGACAAGCTCGCCATTCTAGGCGACTTTAACGCGAGAGTCGGCAATGACAGCTCTGCATGGGATGGAGTGCTAGGAAAGCACGGGGTGGGTCACTGCAACAGAAACGGTCTCCTTTTGCTTCAGACTTGTGCCGAACATGAACTGCTGATTATCAACACAATATTCCGCCTCCCAACCCGTAATCGGACGTCATGGATGCACCCTCACTCAAAGCATTGGCATCTCATCGACTACGTCATCGTCAGGAAGAGGGACAGGCAAGACCAAGTCCATGTGTGGAGCCGAATGCTTGACAGACCATCTCATCATCACCAAGCTCAACATCCGCATCCAGCCAAAGAGACGCCCGCAGGGGAAAAAGGCCCCTAAATGTCTAAATATTACAAAGTTGAAGTGCGGTAAAACCAAGCGGTCTTTTATGGATGCCCTGGACGATGTCTGGAATCCACCTCTCTGGACAGCCAGAACGTGGAAGCTGACTGGGCAGCCCTCAGAGAACTGGTCTACGACACAGCTACTGAAATTCTGGGTCTTTCATCCAGAAAGCACAAAGATTGGTTTGATGAGAACAGTGAAGACATTAAGCAGTTGCTGAACAAGAAACACCATCTCCATCAAGCCTACCTCAACAACCCTTCATCCACCTCCAAGAAAGATGCGTACAAAAATGTATGCAGACTGGTACAGCAGAAACTCCGCCAGATGCAAAACACATGGATGAGTTACAAAGCTGATGAGATCCAAGGCTATGCAGACAGGCATGAAAAGAAGAGATTCTATGATGCTTTGAAAGAAGTGTACAGACCCACGTCATCAGGTTCATGTCCTCTCCTCAGCGCAGATGGGAATACATTGATCACTGACAAGAAAAAGATTCTTGAACGGTGGGCACCGTCCTGAACCGACCTTCAGCCATCAATGATGAAGCCATCAGATGTCTCCCTAAAAATACCCATCGACGAAGCACTGGATGATCCTCCAACCTTGCTTGAGACCCAGAAAGCGATACGCCTCCTCTCCAGTGGGAAAGCTCCCGGCTCAGACTCCATCCCAGCAGAGGTCTACAAGGAAGGAGGCACAGCTTTAACACAGTGGCTTCATCAGCTCTTCCTACTGTTGTGGCAACAAGAGACGACCCCCCAGGATTTCAAAGATGCCTCCATCATTCATTTGTACAAGAGCAAAGGGAACTGCCAGTCCTGTGGCAACCACCGTGGCATATCATTACTATCCACCGCAGGCAAGATTCTTGCCTGGGTTCTGCTGAACCGCCTGAATGCTCACCTCGACCAAGGGCTTCTACCAGAGAGCCAGTGTGGATTCCGGAAAGAGCGCGGTACCATCGACATGGTGTTTGCAGCATGGCAGCTACAAGAGAAATGTATGGAACAGAACGCTGACCTCTTCTCTACCTATGTAGACCTGACCAAGGCCTTTGACACTGTCATCAGAGAAGGCCTTTGGAAAATCATGGCGAAGTACGGATGCCCAAGGAAGTTCATAGCCATGGTGCAGCAGTTCCATGACGGCATGCAGGCAAGAGTCCAAGACAACGGAGAAGCGTCTCAGCCATTCCCAGTTTCCAATGGTGTCAAGCAGGGTTGTGTCCTGGCACCGACCGTGTTCAGCCTCATGTTCTCCGCAATGCTGACTGACGCCTTTAGAGACGGTGATGTTGGGATAGGCATCAAGTACCGCACAGATGATAATCTGTTCAACCTCAGGAGGCTTCAAGTGAAAACCAAGGTTTCGACAGACATCATAAGAGACTTCCTTTTTGGTGATGACTGTGCCCTTAAAGCTAGCACAGAAGCGGATATGCAATGCAGCGTTAACAGGTTCTCCAGTGCCTGCACAAACTTCGGTCTCACCATCAGCACCAAGAAGACTGATGTCATACATCAGCCAGCCCCAGGGAAGCCCTATACAGAGCCCAACATCACTGTCAGTGGTCAGAGACTGAAAACAGTGACCAAGTCCACCTACCTCGGCAGCACATTGTCACAAAATGTCACAATAGATGACGAAGTTAACGTCCGCATTGCGAGAGCCAGCTCAGCTTTCGGGAGACTGTATGCCAAGGATTGGAACCGAAGAGGCATCACCATCCACACCAAGCTGAAAGTGTACAGGGCATTTGTGCTCCCCACATTGCTGTATGCATGCGAAATGTGGGCAGTGTACCAACGTCATGCCAGGAAACTGAACCATTTTCACACCACCAGTCTCAGGAAAATCCTCGGCATAAAGCGGCAGAACAAAGTCCCAGACACTGTGGTTCTCAATCAAGCAAGCCTCCCTAGCGTCTTCACCATCTTGATGACTACCCAGCTATGCTCAGCAGGACATGTGGTACGCATGACAGACCAGCGTCTACCAAAGAGACTCTCCTATGGCGAGCTCCAGCAAGGTCAGCGTTGCCAAGGAGGTCAAAAGAAACGCTTCAAAGATACCCTCAAAGCCTCACTGAAAGCGTTTAACATCAATCCTGCCTCCTGGGAACAGACTGCATTGGATCGTGACGCCTGGCACTCCTCCATCCACAGGGGCACTTTGCTGTGTGAGACAAATCGGACAGCTGCGGCCAAACGAAAGAGGCAAGCCAGAAAAACCCGTGCTAGCAACCCTCCCGGAGACGTCCACCTCATCCCCTGCCCCACCTGCCATAGGACTTTCCGTGCAAAGATTGGCCTAACCAGCCATCTACGCATCCATCATCTCTGATGACAAAATGGTCTTTGTCGCTACAACGGACAACAACAAACAAAAGCAGTGAGGGTGAATTGAGCTGAGCATGTAGTGAGGAATGTTGTGGGAATGAGAGCATACCAAAAGAAACAGCAATTTCCATGGCAGAGGTTCAATGAGAGACTGTTGTTATTATTATTATTAATTAGATTATTTGCCATAGTTAATTTATTTATTTCTAAATAATTAACTACCAACTTGTTCATGGCCCCAGTTGGACAAATCTAGGAATGTGTTAAAAGGCATATTTTAAGTGAAAGCCAATCAAAACTGTAAAAGAACTTGACAAAGTAATTCCTTTTTGACATTATAAATTTTACAGTCAAGTGGTACCCAAATTATGATTAATCAGATGCTCACACAGTTAACTATTTCAGTGAACAACCTTTTAATTGTTCTTGAATAGGTGTTACATGTACTAATAATTTAACAGTTCTGATGTAATATAAACTAAAAATGTAAAACAAAAAAATCAGAAGAATAAAACATTATAAATTAACAATAAAAAAGGAAATCTTGCAAGAATTCCGTGGCTGTTCATTCAAGATCTAGTGAAACTTATTAAATGCAATTAAAAAATATTCACAGATATCTGTATCTCATAGCTTGTTCAGTGTTGTGCTCCGTTTTATAGATTCAGATATGGTCGTTCCGGCATCTGTGCAAGGTGATGTCATCTACAGCAAAACCTTTCAGATTCTCTACAAGAATGAAGAAATAGTAGTCAATGATGTTCTCATATTTAAGGTGATGATGCTACTAGATGAGAAGAAGGTGAGCTTCATCTTCATTTACATCAAAGTTTCCCATAAGGGACACAGTGAATGTGTAAATTCATTTTTGAAGATCATAAGAAAATGTCTAAACATTAGTCTGTTTCTCCTCTTCAGGTGGAAGAGTCCTTAAATGATATGGATTTTCAGCTCTCTCTGGACCTCTACTTTGCAGATGGTGATTACATGTATGTAGTGAAATTTAATTATTTTAGTATGAACTTGGTTAAAGCATACTCTTGTAGAACACATTATGTAGATGGTGAAGGGAAAATTTAGTTTATATCTATATAAGGGTCAGTGACAGGATTCTGAAATGGCTTTTTCAAAATCATAAAAATCTGGCATATTTTGTTTTTACAATAATTCAAATATGTTTGATAAAAAACTTTAATATAAACATTAAATTAAATTATTTAAATGTTTGTTTGTTTTTTTTTTTACCAAGTTAACCAATTCTTTCCCATAAAAAAGCCATGTGCTCTGGCCATGATATTTAATATAAGCCCTGTACCCATAAACTTTAATATATACATTAAATTAAATTATTTAAATGTTTTTCTGTTTGTTTTTTTAACCAAATCAACCAATGCTTTCCCATAAAAAAGTCATGTGCTCTGGCCATGATATTTAAAATAATATTACCTTTACATGGATATAATACTTTGACATGTTATTTGTAGTACAGTGAAATGCTTTACAAATTAGTTTTCTTACCACACAAGGCCATTATGCAGCTTTTAATAAAACAAAATGTTCAGGGGATTTTTGAGGTCATACCACATGATGGTCAGTTTCATTAACAACACAAGAACAGCATAAAATATGATTATTTTCCAACTTTTAAAGAGTGGTACTGACCAGTTATGTGTCCTCAGATGCTGAACTGGTCGTGTTTTTTTTTGTTTGTTTGCTTTTTATTTTTCAAAATTAAAGTCTTAAAATTGCCTTTTCTTTTCAGTTACACCATATGATTTTTCACAAAACAATTATCAACAGACAATATTGTGATGGAAATAATTGGAAATATTATGATATAAATGATAATGGAAATGCATTGGAATTTTGTTCAGCAATACAGAATAGTCATGGAATTATGCCAAGCATGATAACTTTTAAGTTAAAAAAATTTTCAAGTAATTTTAATTAGGTTTTCAAAGGAGATGTTATGGGTGGACTATCACACCATATGATATTTTTAGACTTTAAATGTAAAAAAATAATAATAATAATAATTTTTTTTTTAATTAAGTTGTTCCATATACAGTATCTCACAAAAGTGAGTACACCCCTCACATTTTTGTAAATATTTGATTATATCTTTTCATGTGATAACACTGAAGAAATGACACTTTGCTACAATGTAGTCAGTGTACAGCTTGTTTAACAGTGTAAATTTGCTGTCCCCTCAAAATAACTCAACACACAGCCATTAATGTCTAAACCGCTGGCAACAAAAGTGAGTACACTCCTAAGTGAAAATGTCCAAATTGGGCCCAATTAGCCATTTTCCCTCCCTGGTGTCATGTGACTTGTTAGTGTTACAAGGTCTCAGGTGTGAATGGGGAGCAGATGTGTTAAATTTGGTGTCATCGCTTTCACACTCCCTCATACTGGTCACTGGAATTTCAACATGGCACTTCATGGCAAAGAACTCTCTGAGGATCTGAAAAAAAGAATTGTTGCTCTACATAAAGATGGCCTAGGCTATAAGAAGATTGCCAAGACCCTGACACTGAGCTACAGCATGGTGGCCAAGACTATACAGCGGTTTAACAGGACAGGTTCCACTCAGAACAGGCCTCGCCACGGTCGACCAAAGAAGTTGAGTGGACGTGCTTAGCGTCATATCCAGAGGTTGTGTTTGGGAAATAGACGTATGAGTGCTGCCAGCATTGCTGCAGAGGTTGAAGGGGTGGGGGGTCAGCCTGTCAGTGCTCAGACCATACTCTGCACGCTGCATCAAATTGGTCTGCATGGCTGTCGTCCCAGAAGGAAGCCTCTTCTAAAGATGATGCACAAGAAATCCCGCAAACAGTCTGCTGAAGACAAGCAGACTAAGGACATGGCTTACTGGAACCATGTCCTGTGGTCTGGTGAGTCCAAGATAAAATTATTTGGTTCAGATGGTGTCAAGCGTGTGTGGCGGCAACCAGGTGAGGAGTACAAAGACAAGTGTCTTGCCTACAGTCAAGCATGGTGGGGGGAGTGTCATGGTCTGGGGCTGCATAAGTGCTGCCGGCACTGGGGAGCTACAGTTCATTGAGAGAACCATGAATGCCAACATGTACTGTGACATACTGAAGCAGAGCATGATCCTCTCCCTTCAGAGACTGGGCCGCAGGTCAGTATTCCAGCATGATGATAACTTTTGCCTTGCTAAAAAAGCTGAGGGTGAAGGTGATGGACTGGCCAAGCATGTCTCCAGACCTAAACCCTATTGAGCATCTGTGGGGAATCCTCAAACGGAAGGTGGAGGAGCACAAGTCCTCTAACATCCACCAGCTCCGTGATGTCGTCATGGAGGAGTGGAAGAGGAGTCCAGTGGCAACCTGTGAAGCTCTGGTGAACTCCATGCCCAAGAGGGTTAAGGCAGTGCTGGAAAATAATGGTGGCCACACAAAAATATTGACACTTTGGGCCCAATTGGACATTTTCAATTAGGTGTGTACTCACTTTTGTTGCCAGCAGTTTAGACATTAATGGCTGTGTGTTGAGTTATTTTGAGGGGACAGCAAATTTACACTGTTATACAAGCTGTACACTCACTACATTACATTGTAGCAAAGTGTCATTTCTTCAGTGTTGTCACATGTAAAGATATAATCAAATATTTACAAAAATGTGAGGGGTGTACTCACTTTTGAGATACTATATATTAGAGGTACTATAGATACATGGTACCTTAAAAAAATGTAATAAATATTTTAAAATAAAAAATACAAATGGACAAAATTCACCCATAAATAAAGTATTTCAACATCAAAACCCGTTCTTGGATACTATTTTCGTTATTGATTAATTCAATAAAATTTTATTTGTATAGCACTTTTAACAATGGCCATTGGTCACAATTAGCTTTACAGAAATATAAATATATATTAAATATAACATTTAAATTTATACCTAGATAATATAATTTGTGTAATGTTATGTCATGTTTGTGTTTCCTTAGGCCAGAGGATTCTAGGTCACTGCAGAGTATCAGCAGTCGGACTTTGCGATTGCATTTTAGTCTCCATAGAGGCATGCACCAGCACATCAATGTCATGTTTGACTACTTTCACCTATCGATCATCTCCGTCACCATCCACGCCTCTCTGGTCGCACTGCATCAACCCCTCATTAGGTCAGAAAAGGGTCTGGGCCCTGTTTTCCTAAACCATTCCTTTTATACTACTTTCCAAAATCTGACCGTGCAACAGTGGATCATGATGAATATTCTGATTTTTCAGAAACTTTTACTTGTTTAATACACAGCAGTTTTACTACACACATACTTCAGGTCACAAGCATAGAAGTCAGTTTCATAAATTCAAAAGATATTTCACAAAAGGTCAATTTGATGTGTATTTAAGTCAGTATTAGCCAAAGATGTTTTTGCAGACTATTCCATTTGTTTCCAGTGTTGTAATCTAACACATGAAAAATACCCCATTTGTGTCTCTTAAGTCTACATTATTTACAATTTCCTAATTTAGCATACATGATTCATTTAGCTTCTGTATGAAATAAGCTAAAGTCATTAAAGCAAACTAATAATCATTCATTTGCACACTATTTCTGCAAACATTTAGTCAGTTACCTTCAGGTCTGTCACAGCAACCCACTGCAATTCCTCACCTGGCTGCCAGAGGTCCCATTCACCAGAATACAAGGTTACCTAGGAAACTGCCTAGGAAACCTAGGAAAAGTTTCTCATGAAACTGTCTCTGCAGACTATTTATAGACTTCTACAGCAATCACTCATTAAAAATGTTTATTGCTCATCTGATAAGTTTAAACCATGTTCCAGATTGTGTATATTGACCCAAGGCTATTCTACTGCCTTTTGTATTATCCCTCTTTCAATATTTTCCCAACATGGATCCAGCGGAAGTACAAAAATTGCAGTCCACAATATCTGAAAAAGGGAAAATGTTAGAGGCTCACTCCCAACAACTTCAAACAATGTCCAATGTCATTGAAGACTTGATACAGGTTTGCCACAGCACTGTCCCTCAAACAAGCACCACCTCAGCCACTGTAGAACAAACACAGGCCTCTGCTCATATGGGAATGCCAGCCAAACTGCACATTGTGCTGCCTGAGAAATATGATGGCTTAACAGGAAAGTGCAAGGGATTTTTAATGCCATGTGCAATGCATTTTCTAGCATGTCCCACAAAATGCAGAAAATATTTTATTTGTTCTGACTGTCCTAGCTGGAAAGGCTCTTAACCTAGGCCATGGTAATGTTCCACAGTGAATCTGTGTTTCTACATTTATCAAATCAACATTTATATTACAGAATTTTTCTTTTTTTTAGAGAAGTCTTTGATCACCCATCAGGCCAGAGGACAACTGTTGTCACTATGGCAAGGACAGACTATGCATTCACATTCTGCTGTCTAGTGGCTAAAGGTGGGTGAAATGAACCTGCATTGAAAATAGCTTTTTGACATGGCCTCAAAAGGCAAAGTTTGTAAGGATGATGCAGAACGGTTACCAAGTCACCCCACGAGTGAGCATTTCCTCCATTATCTCTAGATTAAGTTCATGGTGCTGGTCTTTGTATACTGTAGTTCAAGAGAAATCGGTCATACAGCCTTTTTTTGACTAGGGCATTGCAGGGGAAACTTCAAGGCTTCATGGAACAACTGAAAATCCCTGTAATACCATGCACATTCCTAATAGCATTCAAACCCTGGACAGGCTCCTGTTTAAATTGGGGGAAATTTCAGATTGCACTATCGGTGTATGCATTGTTGTCTTCACATTGAATTAACTCTGTCTTTGGTACCCAAAGCCCAAAGTATTTGGGTACCCATTGCCTATGCAGCACAAAGCCACCAGCTTATGAAGAAGGGGTGAATTAACACCTTGGCTTATCCTTAGCATTATCCTGTCTCACCACTCATGTAGAGTCTGGATATGGACAAGGAAATGCAGATCTCAGGAGACTTCTCACAAATATTTTCAACAAAACCAATGGCTCCAAATTACCTGCTTACCATTGATGGGACTGTGCAATAGATTTGTCACCAGCAATACAAAGTAAAGTGTACTCTTTATCCCTTCCTAAAATCTGAGAGAAATAATGCAATTTAGAGGCACTTCAGCTTGGGTACATCTATCGCTCCACCTCTGGCAACAGCCATGTTCAGTGAAGGAATTGCAGCGGTCTCTAGGCTTTGCTCATTTTTACCTGTGTTACATTTGTGGGTTCAGATAGAAGCAGTGCCCCTGATGTCACCCTTTAAGGGAAAATTGAAAGAACTTAAAATAGACAAAACTGCTAAAGGAGCATTTACATATTTGTAATTCACCAGCATATTTATTACCTAGGGTTAGAGGTGAGTCTAACCAAAGAGTGTGAAATGAGTGTGTGCAGTGCAGCACAGTGAGATTTCAGTAATGACATACCATTCACCTACAGACTTTCTATCTCTTTTTAGTGTTAGGAATACCCAGCTCATTGACCATTTATAGCATATATATTGTTGTCCTTGTCAGTATATTTTATATCAGTATTTTCATGGTAGTGTCACAAACGCACATGAGTATGCTTGATTTGCAAAAAATAATGACTCAGCATTCATTCATCTTGGTGAATGAAAATATTTTTTCAATATAGATTAAATTATCTAGTATTTCCTATTATGATATTACAATAAACGAAATATTGTTAGTAAGCCTATTTCTAAACATTTTACTCATTCCAGGTTTAAAATAGTCTTGTTCTACAGTCAGATCATTTTTCTAATTTTAAGCAAAATTCTTTTAATATTTAAATCTTCAAAAGTTTAACAGCATTTAAAAACAGGTTTAATGTTCTATATGTAACACACTGTCCACTTTATTAGTAACATCTGCACATTTATGCAGTTATCTAATCAGCCATCAGCACAATGCTGATGTGCCATCAGCGCAATGCTAAATAAATAAAATGTCGATATATATCAAGAGCTTTGGGTAATGTTCACATACAACATCAAAATAAAGAAAGAGTGTGATCTTAAAAGTGATGACACCTTTTCCAGATTTAGCTAGATTTAGGGTCAATGAAGCATCAGCTAGCTGATTGAAGACAAGCTCAAGACTGCTGAGGTGTTCTTCCCAACTAGGTGAATAGATTACATCATCTAAGTAGGCCTTACAGTTGGGGATTCCTGACGACACTTTTTGCATTAAACGCTGGAAGGTAACAGGTGCATTCCGCATTCCAAAAGCTATTACAGTATATTGAAGAAAATTGTCAGGTGTGACAAAGGTGGAAATCTTAGGCATGAGGTGTTAAAGGTACCTGTCAATATCCTTTGAGACAGTCTAGCTTGGTGACATATCTGGCTGAACTGACTCCATCAACACAGTCCTCCATTTGGGGTAGAACAAAGGAGTCTAGTTTGGGTTTGGTAATGCTGTTTAGAAATCGACCAATATTTATTTATTTTTATTTTTTATATCCGGTACCGATTATTTGCGTGTTTATGTGCTCGATAACATATATTTATCTATTGTTTTACTTCTGTTTTTGTCACAGTAATAACAATACTTAACTGAACAACCGTTTTATTTATAACAATTTTGTCAATTTCTCTTCCTCCTTGCATACAAAACAAAACAACTCTTATTTATACACCAACAAATAGAGGGGTCTGAAAGAGTGAAAAAAATAAAGTGCACTGTTACTAAAAGTGTCTTTTTTTTTTTTTTTAAATAAAAGCTTTGATGAGGTAAACAAACGGGTAAAAATAAATAAAGCACATAAATAATTTTAACAAATTTAAAAAAAACAAAAAAACAACAAAAAAAAACATAATCTAAACCACCTGAAAAAGAATAACATTGCTAGACAACTACTTCACTGGAATGAGTATACATTGTCAGGAAAGTAACAAACAAAACAGTGTATACATCATTGCAATTATCGAGTCCATCTCAACTGGTATGTTATCAGAATTATTAATATTGTTTTTGTCGATCTAGATTATGAAATACCTAGGAATTTCACACGTTGCAGAGTTTATGAATGTTGCAAAAAACATTAAGTGAGCAAAAATTCTGTGGGAGGGAACGACTTGTTGATAATAGAGGTCAGAGGAAAATGGCCAGATTGGTTTGAGCTGCCAGGAAGGATATGATGACTCAAGTGATCACCGTTTACAACCATTATGAACAGAAAAATATCTCCGCATACACAAAACAAAGTGCATGATCACCTTAGATTCTTGTTCTTGGCTTATAGGAGTGGAATCTGATGTGGTCTTCTGTTGTTGTAGCACACCCTCCTCAGGGTTTGAAATGTTGTGCATCCTAAGATGACTTTCTGCACACCAAAGTTTAAAGAGTGTTTATCTGAGTTATTATAGACTTCCTGTCAGCTCAAACCAGCTCTCCTCTGACCTCTCACATCATCAATGTTGTAGACCCCTAGCACCATTCTGTGTAAACTCTAGAGACTGTTGTATGTGAAAATCCTAGCAGCTTCTAAAATACTCAAACCAACCCGTCTGGCACCAACCATGCAATAGGTAAAGTCACAGAGATGACATTTTTTCCCCCCATTTTGATGGTTGATGTGAACATCAACCTGAAGCTCTTGACCTGTATCTGCATGATTTGATGCACTGTGCTGCTGCCACATATTTGGCTTATTGGAAACTGCATGAATGTACACATGCTCCTAATAAAGTGGATGGTGATTGTATAATAAATATAATTTATAATCTCATAATAAGACATTAAAAATATTTGTCTTTGTTCAAGATATTTTTACTTGCTAAGAGATTTTTTGCAACAAACAATTCAAAATCCAACATCATGTTATAAAAACATATTCATGCTCAGTTGTACGTTCTAGACTTGCAATCAATACTCTATATAGACTATATTTAGTAGATTCCATCTCATGATAAATACCAATTTTTTGCTGCTTTTATCAATGCAGCTGAATGCTCACGCTCATCACCACATAGTTGTCTGATCGCATTTCAGAAGTGTTCAAGCAAATGTTATTTAATGAGCATTTAAGGCATGTTTCACAGCTGGTGTGGATTTAAATATCAGAAGTTTGTGTGTGGCTTGTGTGTCTCATAAAAGCTTTCAGTGTGACTTGGCATTAGTAGCAACAACTGAGCTGTCACAAATAAAGTTGTTAAGTCTGTTGTATTTAGTTCATATTTGGATAATGTGGCCTATTTATGTCGAAGTGGGATAACACAAATAGGGCATCTGCTTGAAGGCAGAGAACTACCATTTTATTACCATTGGGTTAATGCAGACAATTTTAGTTTAAAGTGCAGCACTAGCTAGACTTTAGTTCTGCTTTAACACAATCATCTCCCTGGTTCTAGTTGCCAAGCCAGACCAAATGACTCCCTTGCAGTTAGATTTTAGATTTTCTATCCAACAGGCCCCAGACAGTGAAAATGGGTGATTGAACATCCTCCATTCTGAGCATTGGTGCTTCCCAGGGCTGCATGCCTATTCACTCTATACACCCATAACTGTGCCCCCCCCTTGTGGAGGTAATTCAATCATCAAATTTTGATTTGCAGATACAGATTTTCACATACAACTGTGGTAAGCCTGATCACAAAAGACAACGAGTCAGCCTACAAGAGGGGGAGTGAAAATCCAACAACTGATCCTCAGTGTCTGCAAAACTATAGCGCTAATGACTGAAGCAGAGGAATCATATACAATGTACATAAAGGGAACTGAGGTTAAGTGAGCAGATTAAAGTTTTATGTAGTAGAGGAGCTCCCATTTGCTAATGTAAAGTGAGCCTAGCAGCACCTCTACATCTTAAGAAAGCTCATGAAGGCCACATTTTTGTCACAATCTCACAAGCCATTTTATAGCAGCATTACAGTCTGCCATGGCAAATGCTCAGCTAGTTACCCTAAGGCCTTGCAGCACATGAAAACCTTAGAGACCATCCATGTTACTGCGCTCACTGACATCAAAAGCATTGGAGTCTGAAGAGTGCATAAACAATCATTAAAAACAACACTCACCCTAGCCATCAGGAAAATGTTACAGTTGTGCTGCCTTACAATTAGACTAGCAAACAGCTACCCCCAAGCTGAGAGACTGCTGAACTCTGATATACCGGCAACTATCAGGACTTGAGCCTCTGGCACGTTTTTACCCAATAGGACTTACCTGCGTGGCTTTTAAAGTGTCTTTATTTTTTTTATTTTTAAGTGTGTAATGTAGCACTGAAATGGCTCACTACCTCATTGACTCAGTTGATTTCACCGGAAGATATGTGTTTTTGCTGGAAAGCATGCTGTAAATTTAGGAACTGTTTACATACATAAATTATGTGAATTATAGCTGCAATGAAAGAGAATTCAAAGGGTTCAAAGTTTATTTGTTGTGTGGTAGCACTGGTAAAAGAAAAAAATTCTGACCTTTAGAATGTGTGTTAATCCATGTTATCATGCAGTTTCCCCCGGCTTGGGAAAAGCACCTGGCTAAACCGCAATGTACCAGCACAGGGCAAAGACCTCCTGATCCCCACGCTGGAGAATGTGGTATTTGGCTGCACCTATGTCAAGCAGCTGTCCCAAGATGTAAGCATGCTTATGCACACCCACAAATGCAGCCAGTGTTTTATAAAAGAAACAGTGTTTTATTATCACTCTTGTAACCGATAATAAAACCCAAGTATTTTGGTGCCTTATTAATTACTAATAACATTTTGAATGTTTTTTCTAAATATCAGTAGGCCTGTCATGATTATGTTCTCGACTTATTGTACGGTATATGGATATGACCTCGAACATTTTGCTGCCCGTTGTGTTTCTGTGCACGTTTGTTAACATACAAACACCATATCGCCATATCACCATATCGAGTTCGGCGAGTAGAGACGGATGCAAATGTATTTTAAGCATTTTATTTGAGAGGCAGGTAAACCAGTAAACAGATCACAGGCACAGGTCAGGAGATCAGCGAATAGCAAAAACAGGGTTAATCCAAAATACACAAACGAGAAAACGCAACTAGAGCAATAACTTGGAGAAGTCAAGTGGCAAAACGCTGAACTTCATGCAGCTCTCGGAGCACTGGTGTCACACCAAAAGTTTAGTCATTTGTGCTGCTTCTGTCCTCTCATCTGCTCTAGGGCTGTCAAATTAATATTCAAACTTTCAAACATTTGTTGAATTTAAGAAAAAAATGCACATTCGAATGCAAAAACTGCCTTTGAATTTAAGATGTGTAGCAAGCTTATCTTTTGCTTTTAATTAAACATACTGTTGAAAAAAAAAGGACACAAGATTAACAATGTTATTAACTAACAATGTTTTTTGAAGAAGAACAGTCTAGAAAGAATACTGTAGTTCTAGTGTTCTCAATTGTATCCAGTCATAGTTAATAATGTTGGGGATTGACCCGCTTAAGCTGTGTGAGCTGAAGCTGAACAGTGAATGAACAGCTGTAAACTGAAGCGCTTTACTATCGGGATAATTAACTCACCCAAAAGGATCCTATACACATATGAGCTTAATCAGACATCTACACAACATAAATCTAATGTTACAACTAGAGATGTACCGATTATCGGCTGATAAAGACTATTTTTCCCGCTGTCGGCCGATAGTTTAAAAACATCCTATGATCATGGCCGATTATATCCTGTCAATCAAAAGAGCGCGAGATCTCGTGCTGTGTGTAAAGACGATGTCTCTTGTGTGGAATGATAACAAAACTGCAGTTTGTAATCTCTGTAAGCTCTGCACCGCTAAAATTTTACAACAGAAGTGAGCAGTAACACGTTAATAACATTCAGTAAGTTAAGAAATCTTATTTTAATCTTCAGAATTAAGTTCATGTGTCAATGTTAATTTGAGTAACGTGTTTTCTATTTATGAGACCAGTTAGTGTGAAACAACTTGTTGAAATGGAGAGAATAAAGTTTTTATTTGCATTTTTTCAGAATTGGGGAATTAATTATTATTAATTTAAAAGAAGGCATAAAAGGCAGAACTATCGGTATCGGCCAATATCACTCTAAATAATTGGTTATCGTATCAGCTGAGAAATTTCGTATCGGCGCATCTCTAGTTACAACTTGCTTCTGCACAAAATGACACAAGTGAACTTGAACTTAAGTAAGGCGTTAGGTAGAATGGTAAATCACATTATGAACATTATCTTTCTGTAACACGGACAATGAATAACTAAAGCATAAAGAATGCACTATATTGTATTACAATGGTGTACTCACTGTAATGTTATTTCAGGAAATCAGGTTTTCACAACAAAGGGCAGTTTTCACTTTTTTATGTGTTTTAAATTAGTATATAAAATGTGTATATTTGGTTTAATTTAGCATTTTCTCATTAACTAAAATGCTGTTGACTAATATTGGCATTTTAGATGAGTAAAATTTACTAAAATTATTAAATATGATAACTAAATATTGACTAAGTATTAAGGATATTTTCGTCCGAAGACAAAAACGACAATAATCACAATAATATTGCTTATCAAAATGACATGCTTGAAGACAAAGAATTACCATTTTATTGCCATTGGACTAATGCAGGAAAAACATTTTTAAAGTGCAGCACTAGCTTTAGTTCTGCTTTAACACAATCATCTCCCTGGTTCTAGTTGCCAAGCCAGACTAAATGACTCCCTTGCAAATAGATTTTCAATCCAACAGGCCCCAGACAGTGAAAATGGGTGATACAACAGCCTCCATACTGAGCGTTGGAGCGTCCCAGGGCTGCATGCCTAGTTATTCACTCTATACACCCATAACTGTGTCCCTTCTTGTATGGGGGGAGTAAAAATCCAACAATTGATCCTCAGTGTCTGCAAAACATTTGTCACAATCTTACAAACCATTTCAGAGCAGCTATGGACAGCATCTTGACATCCAGCATTACAGTCTGACATGGCCAATGATCACCTAGTTAACGTAAGGCCTTGCAGCACATGATTAAAACCTCGGAGACAATCCTTATTACTGTGCTCACTTGCATCAAAAGCATTGGCGTTATTTCTGGGACAATATAATGTCCAATAAAATTAGTTATCGTGACGGGTCTAGTTACTAGTCACTAGTCAGTAATTTTACTATTGTATCAAGCATTTAACAAAATAAATTGAAAACTGGGTTGTCTGTACGGAAAATGAATAATTGAAGGAGATGCAGTTATTACCATGAAATAATCACTATAAGTGTGCAAGCAAGTTCATAAGGGAAACCTTAGCTTGGTAGAAGTAGGTCTATTTATTTAGTAAACTTAGAACTATAAGTGTTTCAGTCATATTTAGCATATAAAACTTCAAGCATTTCATGGCCCGGAAGCAGAACTTGGCACAACACTATCTTTCAAATCACTTAGCTTTATGCAGACTAGTCCCTGCCCCCTTGAGGCAGTTTTGTTTCACCACTGTTCTCTGAGGGGAAATGCTGAAATTTTTATGATCAAAATTCAGTGAATTACTGTGCTACAGAAAATCATATAATACACAGTTAACACTAAATGGCTGTTTTGAATTTAGAAATATGTCCTGTAACAGTCATTTGTTTAAACACGTTAAAAGTGATGCTTACTTTGGTTGCCACAGGGCAAGACCTTCCTGGTGTCAGATCAGTGTCTACAGCATGCCTACAACTTGCACCATAGCCTGTGTGCCAGCTTGCTGCTGGCCTACCAGGGCCTCTTTGAGTACTTCATGACGCTTACCAAGAGTCTCCCTTCCTCTCACCGCATGGAGCTTGGTATGTTATTGCTGGGTAGTTTAATGAGAATTGAGTATCATCATGCGGCTCACTGAAACACAACTGTGTATTGTTGATGTCAATGTTAGGTTTTTGTGTTGATCATCAAAAACAAAATAATCTAATAACAACTATTATATTTCTACATTTATAATAATCTAGCTACAGTCTGTCCATTAGTCTAGGTTTTGTATGTATTTTTTTTTTGTATGTATCTTTTGTATGTATATTTATTTTCATGCTTCCTTCCATAAAACACAAATAAAACTTACAAGTTATATTAGTGCTATTACTAATCATGAAGTAGGAAAGGTTTGCTGCATGCTGTTGCGGTTTCTTCTAGTAAGAACTAAAGTATGATTCCTAACACTAAACCAATGCAGTCTACAATCAGTATAACTTTTGTAACCTTTAACATGTCTAATTAAATGCCTAATTAAATTGTATCTTTTGAATGCACACCACTTCATTCATACTGGTGTATTTTGGTTTGTTCTGCTCCTAAGAGCTTCTTACCCTAGACCACTACCCTATACTAAGCATACTTTAAAGACACTAAACATCCTCTCTATGCTGCCTTATGTGTCTTCTGACTGGTCCTTTGAAGTATATAAAAGATAGAACTCAGCTCTTCTAGTATAAGGGAGAGGAACCATTTTAAACATGCCTATATGTGCAATCCCACCACTAGCCAAGCCCAGCATGCAAGTCCTTTATGAGCGAGTTCTAAGAAGACCTTTTCCCAGGGGCCAAAGGCACATCCACATAGGTATGTCAGTTGACCGTCAACCTCAACACGCCTTTCATTTTTGTGTTCTTTTTTTCTTTGTATGGCCAGTTGATATTTCCCCTATGTTGGCTGAGAGCTGTGGACTCTGTCCTATTGTTAGCGGTCATTCAGAACCAACACTAACAACAAACCATTCACTTCTTTGCAGGAATGCTGCCCTTAATTATCTTCTGTACTTCTGTGCTAGTTCTCTCTTGTAGCTCTCAATCTTTGGCTCATCAGAGAGACTAATTCCTCTCCTCATACAGTGCTGAGATTATCCATATTCATTTTGCTGTATTTTTTAACTTTTTATTTATTTATTTATTTATTTATTAGAAAAACTGGATGTGGAAGCCCGTCTCCATGAGCTTTGTGAACATGTCAAGGTATGTCAATAATAATAATAATTCCATGATCAGCAATTTGCAGATAAAATCACAAGTGACTAGTTCCAGCAAGTTGCATAGAAAGCAAACTAAAGCAAACATAATTTACATGTTGTTCAAGTTTCGTAACAGTAGCTCATTGTTTACACTGTGAAGGGTTTACTGCAAGCTAATTGGCTGATGCATGTCAGGGTTTTTGAAGAAACCTAGTCAACAGTAGAAATCCATAGAAAGAGGTTGAAAAAGGCTTTATTTTTTGAGCAGTTATTTCCATACAGTGGCCTTTTACATGGGTAACATTAGAAAATGAGTAAAGGCATTATATCTATACTTAACCCACAGGTAATGTGTGCATTTTGTTATTTTCGCCAACCCGAGCGTCCTTATGCTTGAATGTCAGGCAAATATGAGTTGCCTGACTCTTCATTTCACTGTCCATTAAAAAATCTAACTCCGATGACTAACTCAGTTTTGCTGAGATGGAAGCCAATTTAAAACTTGTTAGTCATGAAACCTCCCTCTTTCAGCTCAAGTCTACCTCTCAATGTTTTTGAAAAATGCAGCTTAAATGGGACATGGATGGCTGTTTTAAGGATCTGGCTCGATCCTCACAGGTTTCTCAGGAAAGTTAATATAACTCAGACAGACACAAAGTGAAAGTGCTGTTCTTCGTTTATTACATTGAAGGATACCATAGGCTTATGCATGGTTACAGGTCGGTCATTAGAAGAGGATTAACCGAGTAAAACATGGTACCCAAAAATGGTACCTTAACATGAGACCGAGTGTCAGCACACAATGTGGAGGTAGCAGAGAGAGAGAGAGCAGGGCGGCGACCACGCCCCTTGACCCCACATGACATCATCATAGCCGATCATTATATTCCCCCCCCACTTAAAACAACATAAAGGAAACTTAACAGCACCTAGGTGCCTATGTGACAGCTGACATAAGTAGGGCTACAGAAAGCAGTACCATTAATCACACCTTTGCCTGTTCCACATAACTATAGTCCAACATTCTGCAACAAGAACAGCATTTCTTTTTCTCAATGTGCATTGAATTAACATCAGAACTTCACAGTTGCTTGAAATAATAACGTAACATCAAAACCTCAAGGCACATAGGCATTAACAGTATTTCAAAAACAAAGCAGTATGTCACATTACCCTATTAAGAAACGTTCACTTCTGTAAGACAATAGACTGCCAAACCAATATAAGGCCTTCACAGACATAGCATTTAAAAAAAATAAAACTGAATAAGACTAGAGAATGAGAGAAACTGAAAACATATCACTTCAATGTTCAAATAGAGGAGCAAAATTAGGTTTTGTCGACCTGTTAACCTCCTAGTTACTGGTAACCCTTGGTGTGTGCCTAGGGCGAAGGGCGTATTGAGTGCGTTCCGGTGTGAGTGGGCTGTGTATGCATATGTGTGAGGTAAGGAACCTCTGCATGCCTAGGGCCAAGGGTGTATGATGTGTTTCTGTGTGCACAGACTGTTGGTGAGTGAGGTACACATCAGTGTGAGGTAAGACAAAGTCAGGGTGTGTGGACACAGGCGTATTGTCCGAGGGACCAGCTGTGAACTGGTCATGAGATCCTGGTTCCTCAAATAAGAAGTCAAATCCATACTCCCCTTAGTCATCAGGGATATCCACTATTCTGTCCTGTACATTAGTTTCAGCCAACTGTAAGGGTGCACTCTCCAGCTCTTCCTCAGATTCATCCAAAGTGAAAAAGGGCAGCAGGTTACAAACCACCCTCCGCACCATCTGCTACTCTGGTCAGCTTGTAGTTCAGGTCTGACATCACTTCTGCAATCTTGTATGGGCCTTTGTAGACTGGGGCTAGCTTGGCAGTAAAACCAGCTGAGGCATCCGACCGAGGGTGAGCTTTCAGCCTAACCAAGTCACCCACATGGAACAAGAGCCTGTGTCGTTTCTTGTCATAGTGTTTCTTCTGCGCGTCTTGGCTGTTTGCCAGAGAACCTCTCACATGGTCATACACCTCCTGCAAAGTTGAAGTGAGCTCCATCTTGTAATCAGAAACTGAGTCAGCCACGCACCCAGGGCTTGGTGACATCCCTAAATCGAGAGGTGTGTTCAGGTCTCTGCCATACAAGAGAAATGCCGGGGTGTCTCCCGTACTCTGGTGGGGAGCTATCCTCAATGCAAAGGAGATCAAAGGTAAGTGGAGGTCCCAATCCCTATGTTTATGTCCCACACAAGTGCGGATTGCCGCCTTGATGGTACGTTTCACCCGTTCTGTCTGGTTAGCCTGAGGGTGATACGTTGTCGTCAGCCTGTGGTCTGAGCCGAGAGCAGCAACTGCCGCTTCAAAGAAGTCGCTCAAAAACGACACCCCTGTCTGAGACTAGATGTGTGGGAGCGCCATGTCTTGCAAATACCTCAGAGACAAACTTGCATGCTGCAACCACTGCTGTGGCCTCCTGAACAGGACAGATTTCCACCCATTTGGTGAAGTAGTCAATAAATACTAAAATGTACATATTCCCACGGCAAGATCTGGGGAGGGGTCCCATGAAATCAACGCCAGCAAACTCTCATGGGTAAGTAGCCACCACTAGCTTTAGGTAGCCCGCCGGATTCTGGTTGGTCGCCTTGGACAGCTGTCAGGTTACACAGGACAGTACATACTTCTTAACATCACCCCGCATACCTGGCCAGTAGACCCGCTTCTGTAAGTGCCCAAGTGTCTTGGTTACACCCAAGGGGCTAGCCATGGTGGTAGATCATGGAAGTATTTCAGCAGAGTGCCCCTCAGAGATTCTAGCACATAGAAGCGTAGATCCTTGTGTGGATGAAGCCGGCAGGAAGTCCTCTTGTCCACAAAGTAAACCAGCCCATCTAGAATACAGAAGTCTAGTGAATCCACACAGGGGCCCCCCTCCAAGTCAGTATATATTGATGAGATGACTTTGTCAGCCTGCTGGAGCGACTGAAGCTGTTTCTTGTCGTCCAACACCATTAGTGGCTGGCGCCATAGGTTTAATGAGCCAAATGTGGCGTAACGTGGTAACAGGTCTATAGGTCCCGAAGGGTCACTGGTAGGGTTTCACAAGAGTGCATCCAGAGCTAGGTTGGCTGAGCCGGGTCTGTGGACAACCTCAAAGTCACAGTCCTGCAGCCGCAAGCACCATCGAGCTAGCTGACCTGAGGGGGAGGGCCTTGTCATCAACCACCTCAAGCTACGGCTCAAGCTGCAGGGTACGGCTCGCAAAAGCGACAGCCCTCTCCAAGCCATTCTCACCAGTCTGGGTCAATGCGGCACCAAGGCCCACATCACAGGCATCCGTGTGTACTGCAAAAGGCTTCTCAAAGTCAGGCAAAATAAGGACTGGGGCACTGATTATCTGTTGTTTTAAACAATCAAAAGACACTTGGCAGTCAGTGGATCACACAAATGGGGCATCCTCCCTCATGAGGGCAATCATCGGCTTGGCAATACGGGCGTACACTGAGATGAACCTACGGTAGTAACTTGTCATTCCTAGGAACTGTTTTTAACTGTCTCCAGTGTGGGAAACTGTTTAATCACAGCCACCTTACCCTCCTCAGGGCCAAGGCCTTCTGGTGTCACCAGGTAACCCAAGTAGCGTAACTTTGGTTTACAAAAATGGCACTTAGCCAGCTTCAAGGAAAGGCCTGCATCTGCCAAACGCCCTAACACACTGGTGAGGTCTTCCAGGTGCTGGTCGAAGGTCGATGAGGTAACCACAATGTCATCCAGATACACCATACAGCAGTTGTGGGTGAGCCCTGCCAATACAGTATTCATCAATCTTTGAAACGTTGCAGGTGCATTTGATAATCTGATAGGCATAACTTTAAATTGATAGAGCCCTTTGTGAGACCAAAGCTGTCTTTGGTTTTGTGTCTGGGGCCACTGATACTTGCCAGTAACCCAGTGCAAGGTCTAGTGTGGAAATAAATCTACCACGTGCCAAAAAATCTAGAAAGTCATCCACTCTTGGAAGTGGGTAGGAGTCGTTCACTGTATATTTGTTCATTTTTCTAAATTCTACACAAAATCTTGGATCTTGGTGGCTTTTCAACTATCACAATTGGAGAGGCCCAGGGCCCTGAAGCGGGCTCAATAATGCCATCCTCCAACATTCTGGAAATCTGCTCCTCGATAATCTTTCTTTTTGCAGGTGAAGCACGGTAGGGAGGAAGACACAATGGCTTTGCAGTCCCAGTGTCTATTGTGTGCTCAATGAATGAAGTACGTTCCAGCTTTGACCAAAAAAGATGAACAAAGTCTCCCAATAGGTGTGCCAGTTTTTTCTTGTCCGCTGAAGGCAGGGCTGCTTGTTCCACCACTGGACCAAGATCGGTCTGGACATCCTTAAAGGTAAGGCTAGCTACGTGGCCCTCAATCATCAAACCCAAGCAAACATAGGTCTGGCGCTGAGGTGGCGTTATTTCCCAATTTAACGCTTCCTGTGGCTGGGTGGATGTGGACGTCAGCCTGAATCTTAAAATCTGCCCCTAAGAGAATGGGACAAGACAGGTCTGGAATCACCGCAAAGCGGTGAGTAAACGGCTGCTCCAGTAGTTGAACAGGTAGCCATACAACACCGGATGGGGTGCATTGTTTTGAGTCCGCCAACTCCAGTGGGGAAAAATTCCAAGGAAGAACGACATCTCCGTCTATCCCGCATTTAAGAAGGGTGAATGGATGGACCGCTGAAATGGACGCGCCTGTATCCAGGGTTGCCTTCAGTGAAACCTGATTGACGACCACCACTGCCGTCAGTGGAGTATTCCTTGACCTCTTTGGGCTGTTTCGCACCAAATTAACTGTGTGTGAACTCTCTGTCTGTTGTGCACTGGTCCCTGACTCCGTTCTCTGCTTACCCTCATGAGCCCTTTGAAACCTACGAGGCCAAGCACCAGTCCCAGCTCTAGTGACCTCAGAAGTACCTGGGGTCTCCTGGCCTATCTTACAAACTACAGCTATCCCTCTGGTAGGTTCAGCACTACCACTCTGCCTATTTTTCCTACAGTTCCCACAATTGCGTGTGGTGACTCCCGGCGTCAAACATTTGCAGCAGTGCAGGTCCAGGCAAGGAGGTGTCCGGGTAATGGGGGCTCTACTAGAAGAAACAGGCCCTAATGCAGCATGTAGTTCATGGGCAGTCAGAAGTAGCTCTGTTAAAGTTGTAGGTGCGGTAGCATGATGGGCTAGTCTATACTGATCAGAGACATGCCGGCAGATTACTTCAATCTGTTCTTGCTCAGAGGGCGGTTGCTTTAGTCGCTTGAACTCACTAGGTGAGCTACAAAAGTGGGGAGTGGTTCATTTGAAGTCTAAACTCTGTGCAAAATCCCCCTCCAGATTTTCTCTACATTGTCTGTAGGCAGGAAGGCCTGTCGAACGAGATCTAAGAAATGCTCCCATGAAAGTAGGTGTGGCTGCATGGCAGAATACCACTTCCGGGGGCTCCTTTACAAATAACCTTGTCAACTCAAGGAAGAACTGAGTGTCAGATAAATCCAGCGTTGTCTTGCACAAAGAAACAGACTGAAGCCATTCTTCTGGGTCAAGAGATTTACCCCCATTAAATATGGGAGGCATAAGTCCAGGGAGATGGGCTGAATGAGCAGCAGGTGTCTGTGGATGTAACAGCTCAGTGTGGCTAGTGAGAGTGTGTGTAATCGGGGTTGAGCTAAATACAGGGTAGGCATTAGAGGCTTGTCCCTGTGTCTGTTGAAGTCTGATGATTTTGGTTGGTGTGGCTAGCGAGTGTGCACGTTGCAGGGTTGAGGTAAGTATAGGGTGTGCCTTTGTGTCCTGTCTGCATGAATGCTGAGAAGTCAGATCTTCTAATTGCTGCAGCAAGCTGCGTTGTAAGTCAACAGACATACTAAATGCCGATGTCAGCATGTCTAATCGTCGTTGCAGCTTATCTACCTGAGCAGCAAGACGCTGAACTATGAAAGACCCACCATCCAAAATTTCAGGCGAAACCAAACTACCCTCATCATTACCAACCCCATATGTGAATGTATCAAAACGCTTAGCCATTGCAAAAGTTGAGTAAGAATCTAGGGTGAAATGTGGTTATATTATTGCAGAACACCCCATCAATAATTAAATGAGAAGGGAAAAAGCGGTGATGATCCTAAGACACATGTATAGAAGAAAAAATAAATGCATGTACAGTATCTCACAAAAGTGAGTACACCCCTCACATTTTTGTAAATATTTGATTATATCTTTTCATGTGACAACACTGAAGAAATGACACTTTGCTTCAATGTAAAGTAGTGGGTGTACAGCTTGTGTAACAGTGTAAATTTGCTGTCCCCTCAAAATAACTCAACACACAGCCATTAATGTCTTAACTGCTGGCAACAAAAGTGAGTACACCCCTAAGGGAAAATGTCCAATTGGGCCCAAAGTGTGGTATTCTGCCATTTTGTATGGCCACCATTATTTTCCAGCACTGCCTTAACCCTCTTGGGCATGGAGTTCACCAGAGCTTCACAGGTTGCCACTGGAGTCCTCTTCCACTCCTCCATGATGACATCATGGAGCTGGTGGATGTTAGAGGACTTGTAATCCTCTACCTTCCATTTGAGGATGCCCCACAGAGGGTTTATGTCTGGAGACATGCTTGGCCAGTCCATCACCTTCACCCTCACCCTATTCTCCTATTCGGAGAATAGGCCACTGGGCAGTATTCCAGCATGATAATGACCCCAAACACACCTCCAAGATGACCACTGCCTTGCTAAAGAAGCTAAGGGTGAAGGTGATGGTCTAAACCCTATTGAGCATCTGTGGGGCATCCTCAAACGGAAGGTGGAGGAGCACAAGGTCTCCAAGGCAGTGCTGGAAAATTATGGTGGCCACACAAAATATTGACACTTTGGGCCTAATTTGGACATTTTTACTTAGGGGTGTACTCACTTTTGTTGCCAGCAGTTTAGACATTAATGGCTGTGTGTTGTGTTATTTTGAGGAGACCGCAAATTTACACTGTTATACAAGCTGTACACTCACTACTTTACATTGTAGCAAAGTGTCAGTTCTTCAGTGTTGTCACATGAAAAGATATAATCAAATATTTACAAAAATGTGAGGGGTGTACTCACTTTTGTGAGATACTGTGTGTATATATACACGTATCCCAAATTACCCAGTCACTGCATGTACTCCCAATAGCAACAGATGACCTTAAATCCAACTGTAACAGTTTAAATGAATGGGTGTTTTAAATAAAATAAAATAAAAAAATCACCCGATCACATAAGTATTAAACGCAAGGTGTGTTTTTCTCTGCTCACGAAGTGCTACTTAGCTTGTTTGTCCATAGAATCCAGATACAAAAGTCGTGCCTTGTTCTCTCCTCCACTATGCAGGCCAATAGTAACCGGAGCTCGCTGAGATGTGTTGTCGAATCAGTCAATCAAAAACGTTCCTTTCCTTTTCCAAAGTCCTTGCCTTGCATGCACGGATCTCTGATGATAGCGCTGCACACAATTTCTCACAGCAAATCCACACAAACAAAAGTCACAAAAAGGTCTCTTTTAAAAAAAAAAATAAATAAAAAATAAAAAAAAAAAAAGAGTAAGAACTTAGAAACACGCAGAAAAACAGCAAGGGAAATTTAATTGGAAAAAATGTAGACGGCAACACTTAGAAAACCTATAGTGACAAAAATAAAGATGAAAATTATCCCGCGGTGGGTTTTCTCCAACAACGCAGTAGTGAGACTTCGGTGGTTGCTAGTTTATCCCGCTAGCATGCGTGCCAGCTAATTAAAGTTCAGTATGAATGAAACTTCGCTTACAGTTCACTTGCCTTATGAGCATCGAGTACGAAAGCCATATTTAAAGTTCACTCACTCTCTCCGGTGTCCAAACTTTTCTTTCCGAGGATGTTCATTCACAGTTCGAGCGCCAATTGTAAGGATTCGGCTAGATCCTCACGGGTTTCTCAGGAAAGTTAATATAACGCAGCCGGACACAAAGTGAAAGTGCTGTTCTTCGTTTATTACATTGAAGGATACCATAGGCTTATGCATGGTTACAGGTCGGTCATTAGAAGAGGATTAACCGAGTAAAACATCCCAAAAATGGTACCTTAACATGAGGCTGCGTGTCAGCACACGATGTGGAGGTTGCAGAGAGAGAGTGAGTGAGCAGGGCGGCGACCACACCCCTTGACCCCACATGACATAGCCGATCATTACACTGTGTGAAGAAGGGAGGGAGAGTGGGCGTGGCAGGGGAGGAAGAGGGGGGCGTGCCTTCAGAACACTCACAATAAAGATGGTTAGTGACAAAAAGTTTGCAGATGAGGCAGTGGACTTCTCCTGAATCCCCAGGGCTAAATGGAGACATAGTAGATAGTGGTGCAGGTCCTCTGCCCTATCTATTGAACCATTAGCCCCTGGCGTGACTATGGAGGAAAACAAAATTAAACCGGAGGCAGCATGGATGGGAGAAGTGTCGGAATGGTAGCTCATAGGCTCGAGCATTTCATGAATAAAACTCTTATTATTATTGAATTCTTACACCACTGAAACAAACGCAACCCATTTCTCATCTACTACATCTGTTGGAAAAGACCATGTGCTGTCATGAATAATTAAGAGACAGCATCTTCTCATAGGATAAGAACACGGAGGCTCATGAATAATTGTGAGACACCGACGCGTCATCAATGTACTGTAGTACAGTGCCACGTCACTGCCTGTGACGTGTGACACAATGAGATTTTAAACCCGGAAGACGAAAATAGCGGAAATAAGCTCAAAATTAACCAGTTTTCTCCTACAAATCAAATTAACGGATGCTAAGATTGTCTTGTATGATGTGCGACACGAACACTTCCTGTTAAAATCTCAGAAAATGTAGTTTCGTTTTTCATGACGTTTTAAGTACACATGCAGAGGTTAAATAGCAGAACACGCTTACTGGACGCACATGCTCCTCATTGTTATGGTAATGCTGTACCTAATGCGGGTTGTGATGCGAATTGAAAATATCGACAACGAAAAGGAGTTATTAGGACCACCAACTCATTCGAATGTCACTCAGCAACCGTAGGATGACATCAAATGACCTACAAAAAGAATGGTAAATGGCAGCTGGGGTGAAGTGCATGGCGAGGACGGTTCGACGGCTCCTAGGAGCCTCGTGCAAAGCAAGAAAAAAGCCCTTCATAAATGCAAAGCAAAGAAGAGCCATTCTGAGGTTTGCAAAAGTCTACAAGGCTTGGACTATAGAGGACTGGAGTAAGGTCAGCTTCTCTGATGAGTCCAATTTTCAGCTTTGCCCAACACCTGGTCATCTAATGGTTAGACATAGACCTGGAGAAGCCTACAAGCCACAGTGTCCTGCACCCACTGTGACATTTGGTGGAGGATTGGTGATGATCTGGGGTGCTTCAGCAAGGCTGGAATCGGGCAGATTTGTCTTTGTGAAGGACGAATGAGGACTATAGAGGACTATAGAGGACTGGAGTAAGGTCAGCTTCTCTGATGAGTCCAATTTTCAGCTTTGCCCAACACCTGGTCATCTAATGGTTAGACATAGACCTGGAGAAGCCTACAAGCCACAGTGTCCTGCACCCACTGTGACATTTGGTGGAGGATTGGTGATGATCTGGGGTGCTTCAGCAAGGCTGGAATCGGGCAGATTTGTCTTTGTGAAGGACGAATGAATCAAGCCACGTACAAGGTTGTCCTGGAAGAAAACTTGCTTCCTTCTGCTCTTACAATGTTCCCCAACTCTGAGGATTGTTTTTTTCTAGCAGTGAAAAAAACAGTGATCCATGCCACACAGCCAGGTCAGTCATAGTGTGGATGGAGGACCACCAGATCAAGACCCTGTCATTGCCAGCCCAATCTCCAGACCTGAACCCCACTGAAAATGTCAGGAATGTGATCAAGAGGAAGATGGATGGTCACAAGCCATCAAACAAAGCCGAGCTGCTTGAATTTTTTGCATCAGGAGTGGCATAAAGTCACCAAACATCAATATGAAAGACTGGTGGAGGGCATGCCAAGATGCATGAAAGCTGTGATTGAAAATCAGGGTTATTCCACCAAATACTGATTTCTAAACTCTTCCTAAGTTAAAACATTAGTACTGTATTGTGTTGTTTAAAAATTAATATGAACATCTTTTTGTTATTTTGACCAGTTGTCATTTTCTGTGAATAAATACTCTAAATGATAATCATTACAATTGGAATTTTGGTAAAATGTTGTCAGTAGTTTATAGAATAAAACAAAAAATTTTTACCAAAATACATGCCTATAAATAGTAAAACCAGAGAAACTGATAATTTCGCAGTGGTCTCTTAATGTTTTCCAGATCTGTATGTATGTATATATAAGTACTTATTTTTCATCTTTAAAATGATATCATCACATAGAGGGATAGTTTACATGTAATGGACAGCGAAATATTGCATCATTTCGTTGGGTGCAGGCTATTATGAATTGACAAATTTGCAGCTGATCGTTCACATCTGGAGTTAATGCAAGTACAGTAAGTTACACTGGTTTTGTCCCCACCACTAACTTGTGGCAGGGATGTATCTATTAGAAAGGAAGCATCTCTAGTATAGCAGAGTTTTTCATCTGTGATAACAGCAGTAAAGTGCACTCTGTATGATTTCAAAAATAACACATTCCAGCACCCAATCACCACTTTGTATTCAAATACAAAACAAATGGTAACAGATGTCACAGGTGTAGATTTGGTTTTATTGTGATGATACATAAGGAGGGGATTTTGAACTGTCTTCAAAAACAAACACTGACCGTAGAATATAGGATTGTTCAGTGACTTTAAAATGTGCCACTGTTATAGGATGCCACCTTTGCATGCCAAGACAGTTCAGGAACTGTCTGCCCTGCTGTGTAGATGTTCCCTGGGCAACTGTAACTGCTATTATTGTAAAATGGAAGGGTGTAGCAGCTCATAGAGGGGGGTCGCTGAGTGCTGAAGCATGTAGCACATAAAAACGTCTATCCTCTGTTGCATCATTCACTACAGAGTTGCCAACTGCCTCTGGAAGTAACATCAACACAAGTAACTGTGGAACTGGAGCTTCATGAATTGGGTTTCCATACAGGCCGAGCAGGTGCATAGAAGCCTAAGATCACTATGAGCAATGCCAAGAGTCCATTTTGGTTTGGGCTAATTATAGTGTGGTATAGTGGAATCATTAGCCAGAGGTCCATGAACCAGGTGGTTCATGAGCCAGGCAAAAGACTGCTTTCTGAGTTGGTGTGCTGAGGTTTGCTTTTCCGTGACTGACAGAGACACATTAAACAACACCACACTAGCTATCTCAGACACTATGGAATGTAAGGTAACAAGCTAAGCTAGCACAACTAGAAAAACTCTAAGCTAGCAAGTCACAGGCCCAAAGGAATATGATCCTGAAATTAAGATGTTGTACAACACAGGATGGAAGCCTGAGCAATGAATTTTAATCAAATCCAAAAAAAAGTGGCTTTTTGAGATATCAGAGTTTGATGTAACCCTTTGTGAAGCTGATTAAAGTAAGTTTGTACATCACAAAATAAATTTTAGGGACAATGCAGTATTTCTTTGAGACTGGTATGTATACCTCCTTACCACCCATGCCCATATGTGAGTAAATGTATATTAAAAAGTTGTGATCATTTAAACATATCAGGTGTTGCCCATCTTTGTCTAACTTTTTTTTATATATATATCTTCATGTGTGTAATGTTGCAGCAGAAGGCAGAGAGCCCAGATGAGCTTGCTGAAATGGTTAATATGAATCTTGCACAGTTATGCTCTCTGCTGATGGCTCTGTGGGGCCAGTTCCTGGAAACAGTCTCCCTGAATGACAGTGTTAGGGCACTGATGGCCCAAGAACATCATATCCTTCGGGTAAGTCCACAAAACTTGAAAGGCATGTCCTCTTTATTATCAGTGCTGTAATTATGGCTAGCTTGACACAGTGGGGTTGTGATGATAGAATTTTTTTTAACTTGAAAAAATCTTACTGCAAGTTAGTAGTGAAATACAGATCGAAAAAGCTATTTGTAGATCCACTTTTTCTGCTGTTAGTCCCAGGTATTCTGTGGCAGGATGAATAATGTTCTTGTCTCCACTTTGCTGTAGGTACAGCGATTTTCTGAGGCTTTCTTTTGCCTTGAGCACCCTAGACAGGCTGCACTGGCCTTCCAGGAGTTGCAGTAAGTGTCAGGATGCCATTTGCTGTATATTGGGAATGCCATTTGTACCGATTCATTCACATGGACATTTGTTTGTATCTGAATAGTGCACATAGCCACCAGCAGATGACTGGAGTCATTAAGAACTCATCGTACTTTCTTTCTCTACCACCACTTCCTGTGGAATGTGCTGAACTAGATGGAGATGTCAACTCCCTGCCTGTCATCTTTGAGGATAGATATCTGGAATCTGTTAAAGAGGGTTTGTGTATTATAAGAGTTAGCAAATTTCTGGTATAATGCAATTATACAGCAGCTTGCATATTATTTTGCCATTTAGAAGGGGTTTCATATGTTATGAGATTATGCTGTATACTGTGTATACAGTTCCCACTGAAAGTATTGGAATGGCAAGGCCAATTCTTTTGTTTTTGCTATTCACTGAAGTGTTTGTTGCTCTCCATTCAGTGTCCTCTTCAGGAGGTAAAATGCATGAAAACCCAAAAGAAAAAGTTCTGCATTTTGGGTTAAAGTCTGGTGATTGACTTGACCAGTCTAAAACCTTCCACTTTTTAAAGACCTTTGTTGTGCTGCCAGTTTGTTTTGGGTCATTATCAAGTTCTTCCCAATTAGATAAACTGTCAGAAAGAATGTTTCTGTAGATCTCTGAATTATTTCAGCTACTACCACCATGCGTTAAATCATCAATAAAGATTACTGAGCCTGTTCCAGAAACGGCCATTATCAGCTTCAAAATGGCTTGAAACATAAGACCCAAGCCATGAAATCACCTCCACCGTTGACCCATGAGCTTCTATGTTTTGGATAATGAGCAGGTCATTTCTTTTTCCACACTTTAGTAGAAGTTAAGTTTGGTTCCAGAACTTTTGTGGCTCATCTCAGTTTTTCTTTGTGAATTCCAATCTGGCCTTCCACTTCTTACTGCTGACGAGTGGTTTGCATTTTATGGTATGGCCTCTATATTTCCGCTCTTGAAGTCTCTTTTGAACCTTGTGAAACCTTACCCCATGCACTGTGGAGATTGTTGGTAATGTCAGTAACTGTTGTTTTTGGGTTTGCCTTAATAGCTCTTACAATATTTGTTATCAGCAGGCCAACTTGTTTGATGTCTGGTTGTTAGTACACCAGTGGTTTCTTTCTTTTTCAAGACAATCCTAATTGTTGTATTGGCTGTGTTCAATGCTTGTGCAATGACTGACTGATTTTCCATCTTTTTTCAGTTTCAGAATGGTTTGCATTTAACCTTTAGACAGCTCTCTGGTCTTCATTTTAGTTTATTATTTTTAACAACACATATGAATAAAATAAAATTCTTTACAGGTGAAGCCCAGGCTCATACCAAGAGTAGACATTCAGATCTATTAATTGTTTAAACAATCACTCTAACAGGGCACACCTGGGCAACAAGAAACACCAGTCAGTCATGTTCAAGTATTTTTGATCACTTACAAAATGACTGGGTTCATGTTCTAATTTGTTTAACACATCTAGATGTAGATTTCAGGAAATCAAAGCTGAAATTCTCATGTTATCTTATATTCATCTTTTATTTTTTAGCAAAAACAAAAGAATTGACCTTGCTGTTACAACTTCAGTAAATTGCAATGTAGCCTCTGATATGAAGAATCTGAAATAGTTGATGTAATAGCTGATATGAAATTGAAATGGTTTCAATTTATTTTTGTTTTTTTTCCCCAAAGATAATGACGGTCCATGGCTTGGTCTACCCAACCTAAGGAGTGGCTCTGGGCCTACTAAACCAGATAAACCAGTTCTAAAAGAGCTCCGTGTTGGCAGAGTAGGTGCTCTCAGTGCTTACCCAGAACTCCATCAAGTTGCTTTAGTCACTAACTGTCACAAGGAGAATGAGCCTCCTATAAAATCCAAGGCCAAGTCCATCAAATTGAGGAAGAACACTAAGACTGAGAACTCTAAAAAGCTGATCAGACAGTCCTCAAAGGACTCTGTGATTTTGACAGGCTACAAGAACCTGAAGGTCCTTCATGATGAACTAGATGGCAAGTCCAAAGGAGACTTTCAGTGCAGTCAGAAAGAGAAACAAGAATATTTGTCTGGAGATCCCAGCAGAAGATTAAGCTCCATGTCCAAATACTTGAATCATGATGACACAAGAACTTTCCCTATAGAACATCTTATGAATAACAGCCAGGCTAACACTAGCATTCAAAGTGACAGTTTCACAGATCTAAGTTCACAAGCACAGGCAGGTACTGGACCTGGAGCCACAGAGGGCAAAGCAACAGAAGGAGCCAATATTATGGTCATACCTGCTGGCCTCCAACATATTGAGTTCAAACATAGTGATACGAACCCCTACCAGGGAGATAAGGTCACTGTCTTATTTTCAAGCCCAAGTAATCGAACACAGACAAGGGGAGCCATCCCAGAGATTACACAAAAAGATTTCTGTGAGTCCAAGCCGCAACATGGAGAGAATGATGGTAACCGAGAGATCGTGGATACGGGGTCAGATTGCGCTACCACACTGAGGAGTTACTGTTTACCAAGTGCAGCATCAAGACTCTCAGATTCAGGCATTGAGAGTGAGCCTAGTTCTGCCACATTGCTAGTACCAGGTCCTCAAACTGTTTCCAATTTTGCTGATATGAATCTAGATTGGGTCTCACTACATGTTAAGCAGACCACTACTAAGTGTCAGAGTGTTGCCTATAAGCCATCTCATCTCAGTATTGCTTCAAAAGGGTCCAATGGACCAGAAGGGCCAAACCCTGAGAGTACTAGTGGTGTGAGTGGCGTACAGTCTTCTCTCACCTCCATAAACTCACTTCCATTAGATGATGAGATGGAGGCTGAGGTTCCATGCCGATTATCCAGTGTCATTGTGCAGGAGCAGGCCTTGGTTTTCTCTGATAGATCTGATATCAGTATCCCTTTCCATGCCACCAGTCCAACCAGGTCCTTAGCTCACCAAGAAGCCTCCACCTGCCATGTTGATGATCCAGTGTTTCACACGGATGAAGCCTCTGTTCTTCTGTCCCTCTGTAAAGCTTTTGCTTCTCACAAGATATCTGATTCTGCCAAGCTTGGAACCCCTGTGGGGCAAGATATAGGGCTGGGGGTTGGCATTGATATGCATATTGCAGCACACTCTAGTACATCAGCCACCAGTAGCACAGACTTGGTAAAGAAAGGCTTAGTAGAGAATTATTTTGGTTCATACTCAAGCACTGATATTTCTGAGATAAGCCCAGAGGAAACGCCAGCAATTATGCTGGGCATTCAGACAGGTGTCCATTCCACTGAAGAAGAAGAAGAAGTAGAAGATGAGCCAAACCATGAGATGATAGAAAATGGCTACTATGAGGAGACAGATGAGCCAGTCTATGTCATTGGTCTGCCAGAATTGAAGGGAAGAAGTGGAGAGGTGAATTGTTGTGGGACCTTAGAATGTAGGAGCCCTTTTTATGTGCATAGGAATTTGAGTATGCATTACCCCTGGATCTACCTGCAAACTCAACCCCCCAAACCACTGCGGACCAGTACAATTCTGCACTGGTATGAGAGCTCCCCTCCTGCCCAGATGAAAGTGTGAGTTTTCTCATTTTTATATTCCATTGTGTTGGTTTTTCATTTACATGTTAAATCCGTTCATGCCATTTAAGAAAAAAAAGTATTTAGAAATTTAAGAAAAAAAAGTATTTTTTAGATCAATTATGGTTACTTCCTTCATGATGTCCAAATATACATAAAGAATAAGTGGTTGATTTTTCTAGCACTTTTGCTTTTATCCGCATTTAATGCTTAAAAATCACAAGTATTTTGGTCATATCAATTCCTTCATTGTTGCTGTGGGGAAATTGTGTGTTTTGTAGATTTGCCCAGGCAAGAGAGGAGCTGAAGAAGCTTAAGCTGCCAGGATTCTTGTACAGTGAAGTGGCTGAGTTGGCTTCAACTGTGCCATATTTTAGCCTGGAGGAGGATGAGAGCTGTGATGAGGGTGTTCACCTCATTGTGTGTGTCCATGGCCTGGATGGTGAGGCTAGACTCATAAATGCATGCTTGAGTGCTACAGTCAGGGGCAGACTTAGTGTGGTGGGGGTGCCTGAATTTGAACTATTGTTGGGGCCCTATACCTACACCATGATGTGAATCTACAACTGCTCCAGCCAGAAAATCAAGACAACACAAAACAGTAACTACTACAACAAAATCAAGTACTGTAGTTACTGAGCAGTGAGACACAGAGAGGCAGTGTCAACCCTAATGGATAGTAACTAAAGCACAGCAAGTGAATCACAAAATAGAAACTGAGAGAGACATGTGGTAAAGCTTAAGTTATAATTAATAGGTATCATAAGATAAGATTACAAAGGTGAGCAAATTATTTATCAGAAATGTGTGTTCGTTAGAAAGAAAATGAAAGAGATTACAATGTACCAAATGGTACAACTTGTTTTGGTGCAACATTGTCAACCTTGCAGAAAATATCACAGTGACATCGGATTATCAAACAATTTATGATTACTTGGTACCCCCTAATTGTATCTGATTACCATTTTTCTGTTTCACTCTCATTGTCCATGCACTGAAGGTGCTGTAACCCTATTCCTTTTTGTTTGGGTTTTTCTTATCAGGGGTCCAAGTGCTGAAACACTGCTGCGATAGCTTTTCTTAGGATGTTTTTCTTCCTCTTATTATTAATTTTCTCACATAAAACTAATTGTGCAGCCAAAACCATAATACATGCCGGCATGTAACTTTTGGTAGGTACAATATATCAAAAACTACTAAAATGAAATAACGAATTTTTTCCTCTTGGTGGGTGTATAGTGCAAGCTTTTTTTGGCACATTTCTCAAGGTGTACATTATAAATTCTTCCTCTTATTCCTTGGCTTCAGCCAAATTCATGCCCATTAATTTCTGTGAAGGTTTTTTTGCTCATTTTTATTAGCATAAACGACAACCTAATCAAAGGATTTTGGGCCGGTATTCACAAAATTGGTGTTAAACTACTCAGCAGAGTGTGATCCTCAATAATTATCAAAAATATGTTGAGATTTTTCCACAATATGTCCGCTACATACCAATTGATTCTTGGAGGGTGGAGCCTAATTTACTTATGATTTCATGCATGAATTCATACAAAACATAAGTCATATATAGGACAAAATTCTGAAGCCATATGTAAAGCTTGGGGTGTGGCCATACAAGAGGGGCAGAGCAAGGCCAGTCAAACTCAAGTTTGGTATACTGCATCTTTAAACTAATCTGTAAGTGGATCTTTGATGATCTGATTAGTTAAAAAAAACATGGGCACCGTGTTACCTGCACATATACATCAGTGTTGGGAAGTTACTTTAAAACTGTAGTTTTTCAAACTCTTTATGCAAAATTATAAAGATAATTCAGAACAATTATGAATTTATAGTCTTGTTTTATTATGGACTACAATTATGAAAATAAAAATAATTAAAAAATACAATTAATACTGAATAACTATATTAGACTGAAAGTGAAAGATTTAAGTGAGACATGTGTCAAGTGAGACAATCAAAGTGAGATTTTAATTATTGTTTAATAGGGCTGTTCATTGATTAAAAAATGTAACCAGTTAATCACACAATTTGTTGTGATTAATCATAATTAATCTTTTTTTCTTCTTAAGACAAGCTTTTTAATAATGGATATTTAAATGTAAAATCACATAATGTAGAATCAACACAAAGGAATTATGGTTAATTTCGATTAGTATTGTTTAATAGCGTCTTTTTTTTTTTTAAGCTTGTAACACAGATTCTCTCCTGTGAACTTATATGCACTAATATGCATTAATATTAACAACAAAAAATGTGTTCCAAAGTCAAGTGGTTTTAACTATCCAATTATCCAAAGCATTAGTTACCTTCCCATGTACCGGTTTCATTATTCGCCGACAAGTACCGCACTCCTGTAATATAGATTGGCGAAGCCTCGTTTAGGTAGTTTCGGTGTGGTGTTTTGCTCTGAGGTGTTATGTCAAAGACTAATTACTTCTGTGGTAATTCAGTTCGGCTTTGCGAACTGTGCTGATTACTTTTGTTTTCTCCAAAGATCCGTGGGCAGTTTTTAAAAGTGGAAATTTCTGTAGGGCTTTACATTAACCATTGTCCTTTAGACAAATAAATTTGTCATTCACTTGTCTAAATAAATAGGTTATTTGCCCGGAGAGAAAAAAGGGCATTCATTTTAATTTTGGTGTAAATATAATTATTTGGAAGCACTATACTCTCATTAGTGTACTATCAGCTCATAACACTTTATTTGAGCCATTCCAGATTAAACAGCACCACACCAAACAGTGATGTAGCTGGCAACAGCACTGTTGTGGTCCTGGAAAGAAGCAAACGCATTAACTTAATTTTTCAAATCATTTTTGCTTTCATGTTGTGCTGGTGGCGTTTGCTTTTGTCATGGGACAGAAGTGTATCATGCCTGAAGGCACTTGTCCCCTTGACGTTGCTTTAAATTCACTAATAGTTACATGCTCAAGCAACATGTCAAAGTTTCTGTTTCTATGTTGTCTAAAATTATGAAGGACAACTTAATAGTACATATGCAATAAACTAGATTCTCTGTGGCAGAAAAGTAAACTTACACTGGCTGGTGATGTGTAGAGCTGTTTATCCCTCCGGGTAGGGATAAATTTTTTGATAAATAACCTGTTGGATTCTGTGGTCCTTTTTGTTGAGTTTGATGCTTTACCAGTTTTCATTTAGAAAATAAAAATGCAGCACTTCGCTGCTGTTGCCTGAGGTAAAGTTTTCAGGGTAAAGTTTCCAAACACCTTTTCGGGGTGGCTGTGGCTCAGTTGGTAGAGCGGGTTGTCCACTAATCGTAGGGTTGACGGTTCGATTCCCGGCCCGCGTGACTCCACATGCTGAAGCGTCCTTGGGCAAGACATTGAACCCCAAGATTCTCCCGATGGCAAGTTAGCACTTTACCATTTAAAGTTGAATCGTATCTGATTGGTCAAGCACATTTTATTATATATATATATATATATATATATATATATATATATATATATATATATATATATATATATATATATATATATAAAATATCATTAAAACAACAGAAATAGCCATCTATTTTCCTTACCACTTATCCTACACAGGGCCACGGGGAGCCTGGAGCCTTGGGGCACGAGGCAGGGGACACCCTGGACAGGGGGCCAGCCCATCACAGGGCACAATCGCACATACACGCACAAACACTACGGATAATTTGGAAATGCCAATCAGCCTATCATGCATGTCTTTGAACTGGGGGAGGAAACTGGAGTACCCAGAGGAAACCCCTGAAGCATGGGGAGAATATGCAAGCTCTGCACACATAGGGCGGAAGCGGGAATTGAGCCCCCAACCCTGGAGGTGCGAGGCAAGCGTGCTGACCACTAATCCACCATTCCAACCGTGGTTTTTTTTTTTGTTTTGTTTTTGTTTTTGTTTTTTAAATAAGAAGCTTTAACAGTTTTTTTCCTACACTCAAACAACAGGTAACAGTGCAGATTTAAGATTGGTGAAGACCTACTTAGAGCTGGGCTTGCCTGGAGCTCGTATAGACTTCTTAATGTCAGAGCGCAACCAGGTAACTAACCATTCATCACCAATGTTAATTGGTTTTTTTTGTTTTTTGTTTTTTTACTGTGCAAAAAATGTAAGTGTTCTTAGTATGCAAAGTATAATGTCTTTTTGTTTTTGTTTTTACCATCTCAGAATGACACTTTTGCTGACTTTGATTCTATGACTGACCGACTTTTGGATGAAATTGTACAATATATACAAATCTACAATCTCACAGTTGCTAAAATAAGGTAAAAAAAAAAATTAAGGTGAAACTTCAGAATTCATGTACATAAGTTTTTGGGGTTTTTTTTCTTTTCTGTATTATCAGTTATAAATATGTGCTACTATTCAGTGTTACATGCAGTGTTACTGCATTTAAATATTTTTTGCCCCTAGTTTGTAGTAACAGCCATAACTTGACACACATTTGTTGTTCACAAAGTATGATCCACTTTTCTAGGTGTGTCAAGCATTCTGTGGATGTGGCCATTTTATGTTGAGTCTACTGAACTGTCTAATAAGACATTCCTGCATTTCATATTAATTCTTATATTATTCATGTCTATTCATGCTGTGTAAATGTGTGTTTCAAAACCACATTAACTATGATTAACTGTCATTAATTATGATTATTTTCCAGCTTTGTGGGTCATTCTCTGGGAAATCTGATAGTGCGCTCCGTGTTGACAAGGCCCAGGTTTAAGAGCTATCTTAACAGACTTCATACCTTCCTTTCACTGTCTGGGCCACATCTTGGCACCCTCTACAACAGCTCAGCCCTCGTCAATACTGGTACAACTAAATCTAGCCATCAGTCCATCAGTGCACTGAACGCAGCAGAAAACAGAAAAAGACATTTCATCAATTAGGTTTATAATAGAATATTATGAAATGATCAGTAACATTTAAAGGCTAACGCTTGTGCTTAACTTTATGAATGAAAATTCCTTCTACTTTTAGGACTGTGGTTCATGCAAAAATGGAAGAAATCTGGCTCACTATTACAGCTGACTTGCCGTGATCACTCAGACCCTCGGCAGACATTTCTCTACAAGCTAAGCAAGAAAGCTGGTTAGTATTACTCCTTGGTCCTTGAGGCATGCAGAGTTTATGCTGGTGTTTTTTTGTTTGTTTTTTGTTTTGTTTTTTAAACTTACTGGACTTTTTGTACTCTCTGTGGTACAGGTCTTCAGTTTTTTAGAAATGTGGTGCTGGTAGGCTCACTACAGGACCGTTATGTGCCCTATCACTCCGCTCGCATTGAGATGTGCAAAACAGCCTTAAAAGATAAGCAGATGGGTGAGGCCAGCATTTCTTCACTTGTCCTTTAGGAATTTGTTTTATTAGTTTCTGATATTAAAAGTTGCCATACAGTGGTGCTTGAAAGTTTGTGAACCCTTTAGAATTTTCTATATTTCTTCATAAATATGACCTAAAACATCAGATTTTCACAGGAGTCCTAAAGAACTTAGAGCTTCACATACATAGCTGTGAGTGGCAAAAGTAATATTGGACCATTTTCCTCAATAAATAAATGAATAAATATATTATTTTTGTCTCATTTGTTTAATTGGGTTCTCTTTATATACTTTTAGGACTTGTGTGAAAATCTGATGACATTTTAGGTCATATTTATCCAGATATATAGAACTCTAAAGGGTTCACAAACTTTCAAGCACCACTGTACATTAATGAATCTTAATCCCCAGGGCCAGTGTATGCTGAGATGATTGAGAACTTGCTACTACCTGTGCTTCAGAACAAAGACTGTAACCTGGTCCGATACAATGTCGTGCATGCGCTGCCCAACACAGCCAACTCTTTAATAGGCCGGGCAGCCCACATTGCTGTTCTGGATTCTGAAATATTCCTGGAGAAGTTCTTCCTGGTAGCTGGACTAAAGTTCTTTCAGTAGCTGGTTAGATCAGGAGAAGATGGCACAAATACCTCCCCACATTGAAATAGACGTTCTCAATGACCGGTCAACTCTCAATGGACTATATTTTGTTCTTAATATTTAGTTTTTATTCAGCTCATCATAAATCTAGTATTCATGATTTGAATCTTTGTAGTGCCATTTAAAAAAATAATTTTTAATATTCTGTTAATCATGAAAATAGTCAATTGTACATGTGTTTCAGTGTTAAGTTAAATATATTTTTATGTCTAATGGGGAAAAAAGTTTTAAATTTGTTTAGTTAAACCTTGTTGGTACTGAACTGGAAATTTAGCTGCTAAAGAATTCAACATATTTGGTATAGCTTACTGAAGGGCCACTTTTGTTGCCAATGTTCATGTTCAACAGAACTTAAACATATCAGGTGTATCTGCTACCCAAACTGTTAGATATTTTGTAAATCATTAGTCATTTAAGCACATGCATTTTGTCAAACCAGCCTTATACTTTGGTTTGCTTTTATATGATGTCTTGTTCAGCCTTTGCAATGTCATGCACAACCTGGTGTTGGATAAAAGAATGTAGCATGTTAACATTTTACATGCGCTGTCCATATTTAAAAGTTATTTTAATTTGTTTCAGTTCAGTACAAGAAATTCTAGTTCAGTATTTTTTTGGTTTGTTTTCAAGTTTAATTTGTTACTGGGTGCTAATTTATGCTTATAAGCAAGAAATGTAAATGAAATGTCAATTTTATTATTCACCAAAATGTTTTTTTTTCTATAATGGACCTAAACATCATTAAATAAATCAAATTAAAGTTTTTCTATCTTTTCCTTTGTGACCATTAATAACCATTGGAAGGTGCCTCGAATAAAAATGCTGCCTTACATGAATTTCACTGGATAACCAGGTAACTGACCTTTCATCAGGTTAAATGTTTATATACTTGGCAAAAAAATAAACATCTTTTTTTTCCAGGAGACTGTATTTAAAATATAATTTTGTAAAATCCAAATAAGCTTTACAGATCTTTTATTAGAAAGGGTTTAAACAATGTTTTTCATGCTTGTTCAATGAACCATAAACAATTATTTCACATGCACCTGTGGAACAGTCCTTAAGACACGAACAGTTTACAGGCAGTAGGCAATTATGGTCACAGTTACAATAACTTAGGACACTAAAGAGACCTTTCTACTGACTCTGGAGAACACCAGAAGAAAGATGCTTTGGGTGCCTGCTCACATGCGTGAACATGCCATAGGCCTGCTGCAGGGAGGCATGAGGACTGCAGATGTGGCCAGATGATAATGTCTGCAATGTCTGTAATGTAAGATGCTTAAGACAGTGCTACATGGAGACAGGAAGGACACGTGATTGTCCTTGCAATGGAAATTTACATATAACCGTGTGTGTTCCCCAGACACGATCGAGAACTTGCAAATGCCTTTTTGGAAGAGTTGGGTAACATCTCACAGCAAGAACTCACAAATCTTGTGCAGTCCATGAGGCTGAGATGCACTGTAGTGTTTATAGCCACACCAGATACTACCTGTTAGTTTTCATATTGACCCCCCGCTTTGTTCATAGACTCATTATTCCGTCTTTGTCCGTCAAATGTCTGTGAAACTTGTTCAGTTTGTCTCAGTTGTTGAATGTTTTATGTTAATACAAATATTTACACATGTTAAGAAATTTGCAGGAAATAAAAGCAGTTGAATGTGAAAGGACATTTCTTTTTTTGCTGAGTAAATATTATTAATATATAAACCACTGCTAACCCAGAAGAACATTAAGGCTTATCTGAATTTTGACAAAACACACCTTGATGATCCTCAAACCTTTTGAGCGAATGTTCTGTGGATTGATGAGTTGAAAATGGAACTGTTTGGAAGACAGGAGTCCTGTTATATCTGTAAACCAAACAAAGAAGTCCACAAAAAGATCATCATACCTATGGTCAAGTATGGTGGTGGGAGTGTGATGGTGTGGGGATGCTTTGCTGTTTCAGGGCCAGGGCAACTTGCAACAACTGAGGGAAACATGAATTCTGCTTTCAACCAGTAAATCCTAAAGGAGAATTTCTGGTCTTCTGTCTGTAAATTGAAACTCAAGCTCACCTGGATTATGCAGAAAGACAATGATCGTAGAATCGTAAGCATAGAAGCAAGTGAAAGACTGATCTCCAGTTATTGGAAGTGTTTGGTTGCAATTATTGCTGCTAAAGGTGGCACAAACAGATCTGAAGTTTAAGGGGGCGGTAATTTTTTTTACATTGGCGAGAGGTGTTGGATAATTGTTTCGCTTCAGTTTTTTTTTTTATTCATTTATTTATATATATATATATATATATATATGTGTGTGTGTGTGTACAGAAGAATTCTGTGTTTATCAGTGGTCCATGCATAACAATCCTAGAGCCTGTGCTCATCAACACATGATAAAATGAAGGACAATTTTGTTGAGTTTATGCTCGGAATAAAATCTACCAGAAGTCCAAAATGGGCAGCAGTTTCTTTCGCACTGCTTTTCATCACCACAGTCAACCAAGCAAGTGTGTAAATACTGCAAAGAAGCCATTCTGATGACGAGTAACACTGAAAATCTGCTTGTCTCAACTTGCCAATCTCACAAACCACCATCTTTTATTTATCACGCAAAATGACCTGAACCTGCGACTTGCTCATGTAGACACTGCAGCTTTGGGTGCCAGTAAATTAATAATAATGTTAACGCTACAAGGTGGTGTTTAATTCAAACTTCTTTATTGAAGAATTCCTCACCAACCATAATCAAGAGCAGAAACTTTTCAGTCTGTAAACATACAGTACACTGCCGCTCTCCTTCACTCTCTTCACCAACTCTAATAGACAGGCACTTCATTTAAGCTCATGGTTGATATCACTAGAAAAATCAACTTCAATTTTCATGTTTAGATTTAATCCCCCCAAAAACAATATTATCAGCAGATATGGCAACACTGTACTGTGGGAACCCATCTAAAAGGAACAATTGATAAACAAACAAACAAAAAAAAAATGTAAAGACAGAAAATGTGCTTAGTAATAAATAAATCATTTAATATAAAAAATATAATAAATTCATAAAATATAAATCAAATTATTTTCTTTTTCTAATATGGATCATTTTTGTCTTAGTCTACTTTTAATTAGGACTCTTTATTTTTTAAGTGTTGTTTATTATTTAAAAATAAATATTTTGTTTGTTTCTTTATCAAATAACCAACAGTATTTGTCATATTATTTTAATTCAATTAAGAGTGATCATGAGCAGATAGCTTACATTTAACCGTTTATGACAGACCTCCTGATTAAACAAAAAAAGATTGGTATCTGGATCGGTCTCGGTTGAGCACAATGACAATAAATCTGTATCGGCTGTAAAAATCCTTATTCCGAGCATCAGTAATGATCACCATTAAACGCATAAAACGCTTTGCATCTTGCGGGTAAATGAACTCACCCAATCACATCCTATATGAAATTATTCAAATATATACACAATATACACAGAGCAGTTTGAGAATTGGCTTTGGAGAATTTGTAAATTGGCTAATAGTCTAGCTTTAGATATATTTAAGAGGAGCAAACTTCAAAGAATGAACCTTGAGGTTTTTTGTATTTGTTTACAAGGTGGAACAGGTTAACAGTTGTTGTTTTTTTGCATACAGCCTGTAAAAGTTAACTGAAAATATTAAATTTAGTTTATCAAAAGGTAACTTAATTTGTCATGGCTCACACTATGTTCTGCTGGCCCAAATTTAGCCTATTACCCAAAGACAGTTAAAATTCAACATAGAAGCAAATACTCACATCTGTGAACCCAGTTGGAGCATCCTCCGGGGATCAGGGGTCGCATGTTCTTGTAGTCAGCTGCTGCCTTGTAGTCAGCTTCAGCCATTCTCTCGCTGCTCCTGGTCTCTCACCTCTGGGTGAACACCTCCCCCGATTGAGGCGGTAATACCTCACCCATAACAATGCACCCAGCTCTTTTCCTGTGAATAGATAGCTTCATACATAATAGTTAGTTGTCTCATATATGTTTTTTGATCCATCTGCAATTACTCCAGTGGCAGTCCTTCATAAGGAACAGACACAGACATGGGTCGACCCGTAAGCATTTCATGCGGTGTTAGATACATATTGCTGTTAGTCTGCATGCGATAGGTCATTAGTGCAAGAGGTAGAGCATCTTCTGAAATATGTTTAGTATCAGCACAAATTATGTTAAACTTGAGATGGTATGCCAGATCTAGGACCTATCCCTGGTCAAGGAAAAAAAAATTTTGAGCACAAATATCACACTCAGATTATCCTCCACCGTTGCCTGTAAGTACAGAGATCATTCCTCTACCTTCCCCCTCGCACACTGGTTAAAATCATGGGCATCTGTAATACATACAGTGCAAAGTGCAGAAGGTACAATTAGAATTCAATTAACTATTTGCTCGGTATGTTAAAGTGGCGTTCCAACTTATTCTAAAACCTCACTGCATTCGCACAACTCCAAACCGATGACACAATCTATGGGCATAAACGTCAGTATTTATCTATATATTTATATATTAGCAGTTCTACCCTTAACCAGGTTGCACTCTGTAGTGATAGCTTTTAATTCAGCCAATTGGGCAGATCAGGGTGCTCATAATGTTTGTGAAATTTCAGACTCGAAACTTTTAAGCTCGAGGAAATATGAATCTCGGCTAGGCAATCGTGAGTGTTCTCAGTGACTGGCTCCACAGAATTAATTAGGCAATACAACACTACAGTTGGTGTGTTAGGCACACTAATAGGTTTAAGAGTTTCATTTTGGATGGCACATAGACTAACCCCATATCCCCATATCCTGTTCTTTCAAAATAGAAATGACCTGGTGTGATGAGCGTAAGATCGATGTGTGAGACAGCAATTTTCCCAGTGATCTGCACTAAGAGAGCATCTCCAGCCGCGGCATGCACCGTGCTGGCAATCCTTGTGCCACCAAATCCAATGTTTTCAATACATAAACTACAGCCCTGCAAGCGCCCCACACTCCTGAGCCGGGACCCCCCCGGTAGCGTCCCCCCTTTCAGTCCCATGTAAGACACAGTCTTCGTTGACGTTTGCCAGCCATAGTACAGGTGCAGAGCATAAGTCCATTCAATGTCAGGCTGGTCCAAAGAACACCCAGATCTCAGGATTTTGTCATGTATAGAGCAATCAGTGATCCACTGCAGACCATACTTGATAACGTCCAAGAACATTTGTTGTGCTTTATGGGGCGGAGGATGACCCCAATCATGTCCTGTCGGCCTTGGGAGTGTGCAAGGGAGTCTATGACCACAGAGGAGTACACCGCAGGGGAGTCCACAGCCCCCAAAGGAGACGCTCCCAGGTGTACGACTGATCTAGGAATGTTACGGGGAGTAACGGCCTTGAGCTCCCATATGCAGTCACTTGGAAAAAGCGCTGATCAATAATAATATCATGTGGAATGGAATGGGTTACAGTAGGGACATCTTATATATATATATTATATATATATATATATATATATATATATATATATATATATATATATATATATTCTATATACAACATACTATAAGTAATGGAGCTACTGGGGTGACTAGTTAGTTGACTGTGCAACTTTTGTGTAAAATGCCATCCTCTTCCAGCCTTAAACATTGGTTACTGGGTGGGTTGTATTGCAGAACTTATCACAGTTGTTATCACAGCTTGCTGTAATAATGCTAGACTAAGTGGGCATGTTCCTTCATCCTTTTCTGAGGATTGAAGATATTGTTTACAGGACACAGTATGACTATACTTCACTTTAGCTTATTACAGTGTACATGTTACTTGCCGTGCTTCAACCTTATGTAGCCCATAATGTGCCCGGTATGTTAGCGAGTTCAGGATGAGGGGTGCCATCATCACTGTCCACTTTGGAAACTGGAGACAGACAACTGGGAACACACAACTGCAAAACCCATCATTAAATGTTCAATTTATGCCCCAGATCTAGGCCTATTACAAATGGTGAATACTTTTCAAGTGATTCACTGTATACTGATTTTAATAATGCAGAAAGCCATTAAACATTCAGAATGAGGAGACTTCTGATGTTTACAGAGCACACACATTGTTCGATATAAATCAATCACAAGGCCCTGATTGTGTGGAGTCTGTATTTCTAAACTTAGCAGCTGATATTATTTCATCTCTTTTATCTTATCTTTTTAATCTTTCATTAGACAACGGGGTTATACCAGAAGTTTGGAAATCAGCTTTTTTGTTTTTTTTATTGAACCAGGGAAATCCCACTATATTAGATCATTACAGTCCAATCCCAAAGCCTCCTGTCGTATGTCCCTTTTAGAAAGCCTTTTCAGTGAACCGTTGACATGTTATCAGTTTGCAAAAAAGTCTAAGGTCATATAAACATATCATCACAACAGCTGTTTTGAAAGTCCTAAAACAATGTCACTGTACTTTCTGCACTTCCCTGTTTGTCGATTTATCAAAGGCTTTCGACACAGTGGATCATGAAATATTGCTGCAGGGATTAAATAATGTTGGTCTGTCAAATCATTTAAAAATTATTGAAGTAATCTCAACTTCTCTAATCAAAGGAATAACACCTCTCATAAAGGGGTCTTCCACTCTCATGTTTAGTTAATCTGTAAAAGAGTTCTAGTCTGTTGACTTTAAAAAATACAAACCCAATTGGCAAAGATTCATTCTTATCCCTTCCTGATTTCCTTTCTTAATATCCTTCTGGTGCATGAAAAACAAAATCCTTTAGTCTAGGACTATTTGTGATGTACACTAACCTAACATGTTAATATCCCATCTGTGCTAACGAGTGATAATCCCAATAATACAGAACTAAGAGTAAATGAGGTTGAGATCTAGACATGTATTTACAGTTCTCTAGTCACTTTTATCCCACTAATTTTTATTCAAAACAACCTAGTGAATTTGGTTTTATGTGTACAACAATAGTGTTTAGACATGCATGTACCCCTTTGTCCCTTATTAACTTATAACTGTACCACACCCAAAATATCACTCAGACCCTTTATACATGACATTTAAATGACATTTAAATACCTGCATCCAGTTCACAGCTCAGCCACAGCTACCGTATAAAGATTTATCAATTCACTTCACAGTGCAGTATATGCTCCATTCCTCGATTTTGTGACCACCTCTGTATTATTTAAATATCACAACTCGTATACTTTGTATGACATATCCATAGCACACCGTATAATATATATATATATATATATATATATATATATATATATATTTGTATATTTACACAACTACTTTATTCTATTCACCAATCTACAGTTCAGAAAAGAAACAAATCACTTCAAACTACACTGTTGCAAAGAGACTGTAATTAAACTAACTCACAAACTCACATCAACACAACATGTCAGCAAAAGGAACCATTATGCAAGGCTGCCTAATCCAGATACTCGTACTCCCTGCAAAACCCGAATTCCACATTAAGTAATTACCACCTTATTCTAATGTTACGGACTCAGATATCACATCTGTAACAGGTGTACAACACCTTACTGATCTGATCTTACTAATTATTCATCACTGGACATAACCAGCATTTAAAGAGAAAATATGCAGAAGTTATTCATCATTATGCAACATGAATACCACACGCCAGAAGAACTCACACTGCTTAACAATGTATAGACACGTACCCGTATAGGAATCACAGATACTCAAATTAGTTATGGTTATTCCAGCTCTTGTTAGTGAGTCAGTTCATTTGACTTACTTACATTTAATACTGCTGTGAAGGTACAGTGCTCTCTAAAACCAAATGTTTAGGCTCAACATTATCTCAACAGGGGGGATGTGACTTAGCCTGATACGGACCACATTGCACATGTCTCACTTCGGTCCTTGTGATTTGGCCACAGAGTTAGGCAGAGACTGTAACCTCGGGTCTGTTTTACTTTTCAGGTTTTTATTAATTTGTTAAGTACATCACTCACAAGGAACAGGTTCAAATGTCAGCTGATCAATTTTATCATTAGTCAGGCAAAGATATGCCTGTGCCGAAGAAACAACGTGGCACAACACATAAACTGCCATTAAAGTTCTCTCTGGGCTGATAACATCAAAAAATACTGATTGATTTGAATTTTTACAGAAATATGTTTAAGCATTTATTATATATATATATATATAGAGAGACACCTTGACTTTAATGTGTGGTGTGAAATTTGATAACTAAAAGATTGTAGAAAGGCGCAAAAAATTATATTATTATTATCATTTTGGGGCCTTTTAACTAACCAACACATTCATAATTTATGGACTATAAATGAAAGGTCCAAATGGACTGACTCACTCATTTCTCAACAATAGCCTGAAAATGCACACTTTTTCCCCACCTCCAGTCTCCCCTGGATCACACAATCTGGGAATATGTTTTTATATATTTACTAGAAATTCTTATTTACACAATAGGCAGTCTGGCAAAGGTCTAAAATATTTACAATGTTTTTGAATGCTCCCCAATTTTTAAAACATTCATACAGCAATTATTGATACCAAAGAAATTATAATACTCACAGTCACACCCGACTCACAGAAAGTCTGTATCCGATTCAAAACATTCAATGACAAAGCAGAAGAGCGCTGAAGAGCGCACGCACACCGTATTCTCTTTTCACACACACTCCCTGCGCAGATAAGGCCCGATAAGGACACACATACCTTCCTTTGTATCAACAATGCCTGCAAGCTCACATACACATATTATATTCACACACTATTACACATATTTATGTTATTACATACACACAGTTGAGGTTTCAGAGTATAAAGCACCTTCACACCAGCTCCGTATGTATGAAGCTTACAGTCATATAAATTAAATGCAACTTTCTCCGAAACTAATTTTCAAAGCTTATCAAACACACATATCTCCTTATGTATGGAGCTCATGTTCAGAGCACTAATGAATACATTTTTCCCTGTCTCCAAAACTAAGTTTCAGAGCTTATCGCACATGCATGCACGCTCTCACACCACACTCATATTATAAGCACACACATTTGTTATTACACATTCATACACCGGGCACGCTGGGTCCGTTCCCTAAGTTGCGTGACCCGGACCTGGGCCCAGGATTTATACCCCTCTCTATCCAGACCTGGACTCAATCCAGCGGTATTAGGGGTCCCCCACCAATGCAGCCGCCACCTCTAGTGGCCGGTATCTGGGGTTTGAGGCCTCATTTCCACCTGCCTCTATCCAGCCCTGGAATCTTTCACCAGCGGTATTGCAGGACTTTCACTCACACAACACATATACAATTCCATTAAACAACCTTATACACCTTATACATAACCCTTATACAATCACATATTGGTTCACATTTCTCTTACCTTTTCTCACTCACTCAAGGTTCTTTTGGAGACCAACTTTAGTCTTTCTTCCCACCCCGGGGTTCCCCACTTGTAACAACAAATCACTAAAACAGAACTTTGAAATAACAGGCGTCTGCAATACCTTTTTCCCCTACACGGCCTATCTGTTGCTTAGAGAGTGAAGTCCCACAGGAGAGATTACAGACATAATATAGATCTTAACCCAGTCCCATCTGGGGTGCCAAACGCTGGCCCAAATTTAGCCTATTACCCAAAGACACTTAAAATTCAACATAGAAGCAAATACTCACATCTGTGAACCCAGGTGGAGATTGAAAAAAAGACACCAGCCGTGAGTGAGAAGAAGCAAGGGTCCAGATTTTATTTCCACCTCATGAGATCCACACCAATGAAAACTCTCAGAAGTGATCTGACACCTGGAGCTCAAGCTCCAGTATTTATACTGTATTTACACAGTAGATAACCAATATATTTTAGAAAGACTATGATTTCAATACCAATAGGGTTAAAAAAAGAGCTCATCTACATTACCATGATGTTTAAAAAAAAGGCTTATCAAATTTACCATGATGTTTTGAAAGAGGCTTATCAAATTTACCATGATGTTTTGAAAGAGGACTTTCTGACTACCATTAGGATTGAAAGTGGGAGACAGAGAAAACAATTTTAGAGAGACCTTAGTCTCATGTTGTTATCTCATAATGTTATGTGTGTGCGTTGGGGCCTTTGTGTGTGTTATGTCTGCACGCCTGCCCTTGACTGTACGAGAGTGTGTGTGTTTCTCAGCCTGCACTCCTCAGCTCTTATATTTCTCTGTGACTAATAAACCATAGTGTGTTACTCTTAAAGCTCTTAAAGTGTGAATCCAACCAGTCCTGTGAATTTTCAATAAAATTACATATTACTCATACTAGGTCTCCCTCGTGTTTATTTCATGTCATTTTTATCCACAACAGTTCCTAAATTCTGTCATAATTGTCAAGCTCAAGTTTTCTCATACTTACTTGTGCATTATATTGTGGCACGTTAACGTTTCCATCGCTTTAAAAAACAAACCAAAAAAAAACTTCAACCGTGCTTCTAAATTTTTGTAATTAGGAACACAAGTGCTCCTAAAAAAAATTGTTACTGTAGAGCCCTGGATTTGTACAAGATTTGCAGGCAGTAAATGCAGGCAGGCAGTGAAGCAGAGGGCCCCAGATGTGCCAAATCCTTACACTAAATCCCAAATGATAGCAAGTGGTTTTCAGTTGTTGACCTGGCTAATATGTTTTTCAGTATAACTCTTGATAAAGACAGTTAGTTTTGGTTTGCATTTATATTTGATGGACGTCCTTACACGTTCACTCGCTTGTGTCAGGGGTATTGTGAGTCACCAACAACATACAACCTAGTGCTAAAGGACAGCTTAGCACCTCTAACACTTTCTCCAGGGCACAGCATTAAACTGATACTATTAAATTGTTGCAGCATCTTGCCAAAGAAGGCCACAAAGCCAGTCTCTCCAAATTATGTACAACAAGAAGTGAGATTTCTCGGACACGCCATCTCCGCCAGTGAAAAGAAACTATCCGCAGACAGAGAATTTGCCATTCAGAAGATTCCCAAGCCTCTGAGCAAGAAACAAGTTCTCGCTTTCCTAGGTGTGTGTTCTTAATGTAGAACATTTATTCCAAATTCTCCAATCTTGAGGCACCTATCAGGGATATTGCACACGCATCAGGGTTGACAGCTCACTCACAGGTAAGTTGGATGCGGAAGCAGGAAAAGCCTTTGTAGACCTAAAACAGGCTCTCCAAACAACTCCAACTTTAGGGCTTGCGGACCCCAGCAAACCCTTTGTACAGACAGTGTATGAGAAATCGGGTTGCATAACCTCTGTCTTTTTACAGAAAAGTTGAGACCTGTGGCATATTTCTCTGGTAAGTTAGATCCTGTGGTGGCAGGATTTCCTCACAGCTATAGTGGCATTCAGAGACTTGGTAGGTTACTCAGAACTGACCCTTTTGGTTCCACATGCAGTGTCACTCCTCCTGTTAGAACAGAGAACCTCAAATTTATCGAACAAAAGGTGATTGCGCTATGACACTGTCCTGTTTGATATGCCAAACATCACAATTAAGTGATGCTACTCTTCTTCCAACAGAGGATGACGGGAACCACATGACTGTGTCTCGCTAACTAATGAACTTTCCTCTCCTAGGTTTGACCTCACGGATATGCCTCTGGAAAACCCAGATTTGATTCTCTTCGTGGACGGATCGGCGTCACGCAATCCAGAGACAGGTAAAAATCGAGTGGGCTATGCAGTAGTGAGCGCACACAAAACGGTCGGCTCCCCTAAAATCTTTCAGCACAGGCAGCTGAATTATGTTCCCTCATGTAAACATGCCGAGGGACAATCAGTAACTATCTACACAGACAGTAGATATGCCTTTGGTGTAGTGCAAGATTTTGGAACAATTTGGAAACACAGGAACTTCATAATGAGCTCTGCAACACACATAGCCCACCACAAACTGGTCTCTGAATGGCTGGATGCCATTCTGCTCCCTAAGGCTATTGCAGTATGTACAGTATCTCACAAAAGTGAGTACACCCCTCACATTTTTGTAAATATTTGATTATATCTTTTCATGTGATAACACTGAAGAAATGACACTTTGCTACAATGTAAAGAAGTGAGTGTACAGCTTGTATAACAGTGTAAATTTGTAATGCAGTGTAATGTCTAAACTGCTGGCAACAAACGTGAGTACACCCCTAAGTGAAAATGTCCAAATTGGGCCCAAAGTGTCAATATTTTGTGTGGCCACCATTATTTTCCAGTACTGCCTTAACCATCTTGGGCATGGAGTTCTCCAGAGCTTCACAGGTTGCCACTGGAGTCCTTTTCCACTCTTCCATGACGACATCACAGAGTTGGTGGAAGTTAGAGACCTTGTGCTCCTCTGCCTTCCGTTTGAGGATGCCCCACAGATGCTTAATAGGGTTTCGGTCTGGAGACATGCTTGGCCAGTCCATCACTTTCACCCTCTCCTTTAGCAAGGCAGTAGTCATCTTGGAGGTGTGTTTGGGGTCGTTATCATGCTGGAATACATGCTGGGATCATGCTCTGCTTCTGTATGTCACAGTACATGTTGGCATTCATGGTTCCCTCAATGAACTGTAGCTCCCCAGTGCCGGCAGCACTCATGTAGCCCCCAGACCACGACACTCCCACCACCATGCTTGACTGTAGGCAAGACACTTGTCTTTGTACTCCTCACCTGGTTGCCACCACACACGCTTGACACCATCTGAACCAAATAAGTTTATCTTGGTCTTGGTCATCAGACCACAGGACATGGTTCCAGTAATCCATGTCCTTAGTCTGCTTGTCTTCAGAAAACTGTTTGCGGGCTTTCTTGTGCATCATCTTTAGAAGAGACTTCCTTCCAACTGCCATGCAGACCAATTTGATGCAGTGTGCGGCATATGGTCTGAGCACCGAAAGGCTGACACCCCCCCAACCCCCTCAACCTCTGCAGCAATGCTGGCAGCACTCATACGTCTATTTCCCAAAGACAACTTCTGGATATGACGCAGAGAACATGCACTCAACTTCTTTGGTCGACCATGGCAAGGCCTGTTCTGAGTGGAACATGTCCTGTTAAACCGCTGTATGGTCTTGGCCACCGTGCTGCAGCTCAGTGTCTTGGCAATCTTCTTATAGCCTGGGGCATCTTTATATCGAGCAACAATTCTTTTTTTCCAGATCCTCAGAGAGTTCTTTGCCATGAGGTGCCATGTTGAACATCCAGTGACCAGTATGAGGGAGTGTGAGAGCGATGACACCAAATTTAACACACCTGCTCCCCATTCACACCTGAGACCTTGTAACACTAACAAGTCACATGACACCGGGGAGGGAAATGGCTAATTGGGCCCAATTTGGACATTTTCACTTAGGGGTGTACTCACTTTTGTTGCCAGCAGTTTAGACATTAATGGCTGTGTGTTGAGTTATTTTGAGGGGCCAGCAAATTTACACTGTTATACAAGCTGTACACTCACTACTTTACATTGCAGCAAAGTGTCATTTCTTCAGTGTGGTCACATGAAAAGATATTGTCAAATATTTACAAAAATGTGAGGGGTGTACTCACTTTTGTGAGATACTGTAAATGTGATGCACATTTCATGGGTGAGTACATCTATTTATTTATATGTATGTATGTCTATATTTTTATTTTGTTAGTTTAATATGATCATTGAATAAATGTTAGCCACATGCTTAAGCTACTATGTGTACTCTTGACTCTTGTGTCTACTCTTGACTTATGTGTGTGTGCACTTCCCCTTTTTCTGTTAGAGCTGTGTAATGATTAATCCCATGGGGCCTTTCTATCTAGTAGGAGAGTGAACTCTGTTGTTTCTGGGTTTTTCTATAAGGAAAGAGCATAACTCCGTTCTTTTTTGCGGTCTTTCCCTTCCAGCTGATCAGCGCCCTTAACTTCCACCATCCTTCCATGACACAGGCCTTGACCTAAATACTCGCTATCAGCTCGCACATCTTACTGCAGATCCATCACTTCTGATTGATGCTGTACAAGCTGAGCATGGTGCTTCTGTATTTCCTCCCCCATTGCTTTATCGAATCTCGCCCACCACTGTGTCTGTGGATGCTTCTACTCAGAGTCATCTTTGGTGTCTGTCTCTGAAGAGACTTCCGACCCCGATGATGACATGGCGTACTCTGATCCTGGCTCCAACCCTTCTCCTGATGCCCTCAGTCCTTTTCTGTATTCTCCCAGCAGCCCCGAATATCCTCCAGACCAACCTCTCTATCCCCCTCCTTTATCTCCCATCGACTATTCGCCCACAAGCCCTGACTATCAGGCTATCAGCCCTCCCCATTTTCAATAAAGTTTTATTGATTACATATGCCTCCCTTGTGTTTTATTTCTTTCCTAGATTTTACATAAGCCATGCCCTCAAACAGGTGAGTGAATATTTGGGTTACTGTGCAATCTTGTCTCTGCACTCTATCCGTAAGCAAGTGAACCACACCTGCACTCAAACACACATTCTCACACCAGTTCCTTGTGTTTACATAACACAAGACACAAAGTGGTATCTAGTAGCCTGCAAAATTACGGATACGTAGGTTTTGGAGAAAGTGTTGATGACGGGGAAACTGTACTCTTAGGAGGACTGAAGTTCATTAGTGCGTACTATATAGCTACGTGGCCAGGACAGAGAGGGCAGGTTAGACGACATGACTTTGCTACCTCACCTCTTACTCCCTAAAGCTCCCTGACCGCACACTACTGTTTCAGACCAGGCACAAATCATTAGATGTCGACCTTCACATCCACTCACACATACAAACCTGTTCCTAATCGTGAACCTTTCTCCTGGTATAGGTGGTATCTGTTAGTAAGCCTTATAACAGAAATAAAGTCACAAATCACTGGGACCGTTTCCGACAACACTGGGTGTCTGAAGGGTAGACCGTAAAACTGGAAAGATAAACCAGAACACTATATTGGAGTTTATTGGGTGGAAGACTTATTGATCAACCACACCAATCACGTCGTTGCGGCAGAAAGTGAGCATGACACACACGTACCCAAATTTGGTATTTAGGTGATCGTGGTGACAGGACCAAGTGCATAAGGCGACGTGATTTCTATAGGTCCCACACAAGAGCGAAAAGTTCTTTAGTAGACTATTGTTGCAGATTGGATGACAATTAATAGTTAAAATCCCATATGCCAAGATATTGGCCGCCTCTTAAACCATTCTACATCACCTTTGGACATAAGAATCACCGCCAATGGTGTTATCCAATGGCTATTCTACTATATTTCCTGGTCCTCATATTTCTCCCACTGGCAATGGGAAAAAACACATGGGTCCTTACAAACGGCAATAAAGGAGTAATCAAACGGCAAACGGCAATAAAGAAGTAATCAAGTGCAGGTCATGTCCACATGACTATGACTATTACTTATGAAATTACCCCTTTGGAACCAGAGACTGGCATTTAATATGGGCCTCCACAGACTCTCCAAAAGCCTATGGGGATTCCAGATTTACAGTAGCCTAGCCATCTGGGCTAGAGGCACCTACAACAGTCACCATTAATCCAGTCCTGGCAGAAGATGTAGGCCTTTACTACTGTGCAACAGAGCTGCTCGGTGTTGATCGCTATCAGTTGATCAGCAAATTTCCCTCAGTCTAGTAGCGCCTCTGAACTCTCTGTTCAGGAGGAACAGAGAGAAGATGATGAGGAGGAAGTAACTGCCCTCCCCGTATGGGCCCTCCCTGAACATGGGCCTTTGCATCCTAAACGCACACTCTCATTGTGTGAGGGGAAATACGGCTTGAGCCTTGGCTCTCTTACACAAGGAAAGCCTCTATTATGAGCCTGAATGCTGGATTTGTCATCACTTAACATCCAAATGGCAAAGCACTCCGCTAACACATGCAACGATTAACTCCACAGATCACGGAATCTTAGGAATCACGGGAGCTATGGTGCAGCTACTAACATATGGCCATGAAATAATACATAGCCTTGACATCACAGATGCGTCAGTAAAGCCTAATATCACACCCATGAAGGGACAGGGGAGATTCGAAATACCCTGGAAGAAGGGAGAAACAGGCATCTGTTCCATAAACAGCACCGCCCTTAAGCTGGGAGTGTCAACGTGACACACACATATCTTCTACCACGGACTCATGCATCACTAACACCACACAATTTAAATGTAATCTCACAATACCGTTCGACTCCATGGCCAGCAGATTGTGGGCGTGCAGCAACCTCCTAATCATGGAAGCGTTAGGGGCTGGGGTGCCATTTATTTTTGGGTGTATCTTTTGTTCACTGTTTTTGCCTCAGTTAGGGAGACAGGTAAGACTCTGTATCTCCTTTTGAAAATACCTTTTTTTTGTTAAGTAATTTTAATTGAAACGGGACAAGATCGTGACTGTTCTGTTTATTATTTTGGCCTTGCCCAGCCCTGAAGAGATTTGCTTTCTTAGTGATTGATTGTTTCGTTCTTCTTTTCTTGTCATTAAATTTGTAAGATTTCAAAGATTTTGAACAACGTGTTACCTCATTTTTTATTTTTGTTTTTACTTTCTTTTATGTTACACCTCGACCCTAGTCCAGGGTCGTAACACAACCCTACCACTAGGATTATAGTAACCCTACCCTAACACCAGTGTAATAGTAACCCTAGTCAAACCATTACACTGACAAAATAGTAACCCTAGCCCAATCCTAACACTAGCACAATAGTAAACCTAGCCCCAACTATAACACTAACAAAATTGTAACCCTAGCCCAACCCTAACAGTAGCATTATAGTAACCCTAGCCCAAACGTAAAACTAGCATAATAGTAACCCTAGCCCAACCCTAATACTAGCTCAAATGTAGCCTTAGCCCAACCCTAACACTAGCATAATAGTAAGCCTAGCCTAACCCTATCACTTGCATAATAGTAAGCCTAGCCCAACCCTAACACTTGCATAGTAGTAACCATAGCCAAACACTAACACTTATATTAAAGTAAGCCTAGCCAAACCCTAACACTCACATTATAGTAGCCCTAGCGCAACCCTAACCTTAGCAAATAGTAACCCAGGACCACCCCTAAAACTAGCAAAATAGTAAACCTAACCCAAACCTAACACTGGCATAATAGTAACCCTAGCCCGACCCAATCACTAGCAAAAAAGTTACCCTAGCCCAACCCTATCATAATCATAACCCTAGCCTAACACTAGCACAATAGTACCCTTAGCCGAACCCTAACCTTAGCACAATAGTAACCCTATCCCAAGCCTAACACTAGCATTATAATAACCCTAGAACAAAGCTAACCCTAGCATAATACTAACCCAGGCCGAACACTAACACAAGCATAGTAACCCTAGCCTTACACTTTCACATTATAAGAACTCTAAACAAACCCTTAAACACGCACATTATAGTAACTGTACCCAAAGCCCAACACTAGCAAAATAGTAACCCGAGTGCAATCATAACCCTTGTGTAATAATAACACTAGCCCAACCCTAACAAAGGCAAAATAGGATCCCGAGCAAAATCCTAACACTAGCAATATAGTTGATACAACCTGGTGCTCTTTAGACGCTGAAAATGCTATACAGCGATTTTCAAGCGGCTGGGAGTGAAGGAAAGTGGTTTTTCAAACAAACGCATATAATTAATTGCATGACGTCCTCCAATATGATTTTTTCACATATTTATGCATCATATTGTACTATGGCATGTTTCTCACCTAAAAAGAATAGGAAATATGATTGTTTACCTTAAAATCTAAAACTTGATAATAAAGTATGACAAGTTGAAAAAAGTGACAATTGAAGTGTAGAAAGTCACTTTTCATCAAATGTACAAAAAACAAAACTTGTTCCCATTTATCCTGTGTGTCCGTACACACTGGTGCTCTTTAGACGCTGAAAACGCTATACAGCGCTTCTCAAGCAGCTGGGATCAAAGGAAAGTGGTTTTTCTAACAAACTCATATAACCAATTGCGTGACGTCCTGAAATATGATATTTTTCACATATTTATGACATAACATAATACTATGACATGTTTCTGACCTAAAATGATACGAAATATGACTGTTTACCTTAAAATCTAAAAGTTGAAAATAAAGTGTAATTAAGTGATGAAAGTGACAATTGAAGTGTAGAAACTCACTTTTCATCAAATGTACAATAACAAAACTTGTTCCCATTTATCCTGTGTGTCCATACACACTGGTGCTCTTTAAACGCTGAACAGCGCTTTTCAAGCAGCTGGCAGCAAAGGAAAGTGCTTTTTCTAACAAATTCAAATAATCAATTGCGTGACTTACTCCAATATGATGTTTTTGACATAATATAATACTATGATCTGTTTCTGACCTAAAATGATATGAAATATGATTGTTTACATTAAAATCTATAACTTGATAATAAAGAATGATTAAGTGAAAAAAGTGACAATTGAAGTGTAGAAAGTCACGTTTCATCAAATGTGCCCTAACAAAACTTATATTCATTTGTCCTGTGTGTCCATACACACTGGTGCACTTCAGAAGCTGAAAACGCTATACAGCGAAATTCAAGCGGATGGGAGAAAAGGAAAGTGGTTTTTCTAACAAACTCATATAATTAATTGCGTGACATCCTCCAACATGATATTTTTCACATACTTATGACAACATATAATACTATGACATGTTTGTGACCTAAAATGATACGAAATATGATTGTTTACATTAAAATCTAAAACTTGATAATGAACTATAATGAGTTGAAAAAAGTGACAATTGAAATGTAGAAAGTCACTTTTCATCAAATGTACAATAACAAACCTTGTTCCGATTTATCATGTGCGTCCATACACACAGCTGCTGTTTAGACGCTGAAAACACTATACAGCGCTTTTCAAGCGGCTGGGAGAAAAGGAAAGTGGTTTTTTAAGAAACTCATATAATCAATTGCGTGACGTCCTCCAATATAATATTGTTCACATATTTATGACATAATATGACATGTTTCTGACCAAAAATGCTACGAAATATGATTGTTTACATTAAAATCTAAAACATGATAATAAAGTATGATGAGTTGAAAAAAGTGACAATTGAAATGTAGAATGTCACTTTTCATCAAATGTACAATAACAAAAATTGTTCCCATTTATCCTGCGTGTCCATACACACTTGTGCACTTTATACGCTGAAAACGCTATACAGCGCTTTAGAAGGCGCTAGGAGCAAAGGAAAGTGTTTTTTCTAACAAACTCATATAATCAATGGCCCTACCTATTCCAAGTTGTTATTTTTCACATATTTACACATCATATACTACTATGAAATGTTTCTGACCTAAAATATTACAAAATATGATTGTTTACATTATAATGTAAAAGTTGATGTTAAAGTGCGATAACGTGAAAAAAGTGACATTTTATGTCTAGAAAGTCACTTTTCATCAAAAGTACAATAACAAAACTAGTTCCCATTTATCCTGTGTCCCCATACACACTTGTGCTCTTTGGACGCTCAAAACGCTATACAGCGCTTCAGAAGGCGCTAGGAGCAAAGGAAAGTGGTTTTTCAAACAAACTCATATAATCAATGGCCCTACCTATTCCAATTTGTTATTTTTCACATATTAACTCATAATATAGTACTATGAAATGTATATGACCTAAAATATTACGAAATATGATTGTTTACATTATAATGTAAAAGTTGATGTTAAAGTGCGATAAGGTGAAAAAAGTGACATTTTATGTCTAGAAAGTCACTTTTCATCAAAAGTACAATAACAAAACTAGTTCCCATTTATCCTGTGTTCCCATACACACTTGTGCTCTTTATACGCTCAAAACGCTATACAGCGCTTCAGAAGGCGCTAGCAGCAAAGCAAACTGGTTTTTCTAACAAACTCATATAATCAATGTCCATACCTATTCCAATCTGATAATTTTCACATATTTACTCATAATATAGTACTATGAAATGTTTCTGGCCTAAAATATTACGAAATGTGATTGTTTACATTATAATGTAAAAGTTGATGTTAAAGTGCGATAAGGTGAAAAAAGTGACATTTTATGTCTAGAAAGTCACTTTTCATCAAAAGTACAATAACAAAACTACTTCCCATTTATCCTGTGTCCCCATACACACTTGTGCTCTTTAGACGCTCAAAATGCTATACAGCGCTTCAGAAGGCGCTAGGAGCAAAGGAAAGTGGTTTTTCAAACAAACTCATATAATCAATGGCCCTACCTATTCCAATTTGTTATTTTTCACATATTTACACATCATATACTACTATGAAATGTTTCTGACCTAAAATATTACGAAATATGATTGTTTACATTAAAATGTAAAAGTTGATGTTAAAGTGCGATAAGGTGAAAAAAGTGACATTTTATGTCTAGAAAGTCACTTTTCATCACAAGTACAATAACAAAACTAGTTCCCATTTATCCTGTGTCCCCATACACACTTGTGCTCTTTATACGCTCAAAACGCTATACAGCGCTTCAGAAGGCGCTAGGAGCAAAGGAAAGTGGTTTTTCTAACAAACTCATATTATCAATGGCCATACCTATTCCAATCTGATAATTTTCACATATTTACTCATAATATAGTACTATGAAATGTTTCTGACCTACAATATTACGAAATGTGATTGTTTACATTAAAATGTAAAAGTTGATGGTAAAGTGTGATAAGGTGAAAAAAGTGACATTTAATGTCTAGGAAGTCACTTTTCATCAAAAGTACAATAACAAAACTAGTTCCCATTTATCCTGTGTCCCCATACACACTTGTGCTCTTCAGACGCTCAAAACGCTATACAGCGATTGAGAAGGCGCTAGGAGCAATGGAAAGTGGTTTTTCTAACAAACTCATATAATCAATGGCCATACCTATTCCAATCTGATAATTTTCACATATTTACTCATCATATAGTACTATGAAATGTTTCTGACCTAAAATATTACGAAATATGATTGTTTACATTATAATGTAAAAGTTGATGTTAAAGTGTGATAAGGTGAAAAAAGTGACATTTTATGTCTAGAAAGTCACTTTTCATCAAAAGTAAAATAACAAAACTAGATCCCATTCATCCTGTGTCCCCATACACACTTGTGCTCTTTAGACGCTCAAAACGCTATACAGCGCTTCAGAAGGCGCTAGGAGCAAAGGAAAGCGGTTTTTCTAACAAACTCATATAATCAATGGCCCTACCTATTCCAAGTTGTTATTTTTCACATATTTACACATCATATACTACTATGAAATGTTTCTGACCTAAAATATTACGAAATATGATTGTTTACATTATAATGTAAAAGTTGATGTTAAAGTGCGATAACGTGAAAAAAGTGACATTTTATGTCTAGAAAGTCACTTTTCATCAAAAGTACAATAACAAAACTAGTTCCCATTTATCCTGGGTCCCCATACACACTTGTGCTCTTTGGACGCTCAAAACGCTATACAGCGCTTCAGAAGGCGCTAGGAGCAAAGGAAAGTGGTTTTTCAAACAAACTCATATAATCAATGGCCCTACCTATTCCAATTTGTTATTTTTCACATATTTACTCATAATATAGTACTATGAAATGTATATGACCTAAAATATTACGAAATATGATTGTATACATTATAATGTAAAAGTTGTTAAAGTGCGATAAGGTGAAAAAAGTGACATTTTATGTCTAGAAAGTCACTTTTCATCAAAAGTACAATAACAAAACTAGTTCCCATTTATCCTGTGTCCCCATACACACTTGTGCTCTTTATACGCTCAAAACGCTATACAGCGATTGAGAAGGCGCTAGGAGCAAAGGAAAGTGGTTTTTCAAACAAACTCATATAATCAATGGCCCTACCTATTCCAATTTGTTATTTTTCACATATTTACACATCATATACTACTATGAAATGTTTCTGACCTAAAATATTACGAAATATGATTGTTTACATTAAAATGTAAAAGTTGATGTTAAAGTGCGATAAGGTGAAAAAAGTGACATTTTATGTCTAGAAAGTCACTTTTCATCACAAGTACAATAACAAAACTAGTTCCCATTTATCCTGTGTCCCCATACACACTTGTGCTCTTTATACGCTCAAAACGCTATACAGCGCTTCAGAAGGCGCTAGGAGCAAAGGAAAGTGGTTTTTCAAACAAACTCATATAATCAATGGCCCTACCTATTCCAATTTGTTATTTTTCACATATTTACACATCATATACTACTATGAAATGTTTCTGACCTAAAATATTACGAAATATGATTGTTTACATTATAATGTAAAAGTTGATGTTAAAGTGCGATAAGGTGAAAAAAGTGACATTTTATGTCTAGAAAGTCACTTTTCATCAAAAGTACAATAACAAAACTAGTTCCCATTTATCCTGTGTCTCCATACACACTTGTGCTCTTTAGACGCTCAAAACGCTATACAGCGCTTCAGAAGGCGCTAGGAGCAAAGGAAAGTGGTTTTTCAAACAAACTCATATAATCAATGGCCCTACCTATTCCAATTTGTTATTTTTCACATATTTACTCATAATATAGTACTATGAAATGTTTCTGACCTAAAATATTACGAAATATGATTGTTTACATTATAATGTAAAAGTTGATGTTAAAGTGTGATAAGGTGAAAAAAGTGACATTTTATGTCTAGAAAGTCACTTTTCATCAAAAGTAAAATAACAAAACTAGATCCCATTCATCCTGTGTCCCCATACACACTTGTGCTCTTTAGACGCTCAAAACGCTATACAGCGCTTCAGAAGGCGCTAGGAGCAAAGGAAAGCGGTTTTTCTAACAAACTCATATAATCAATGGCCCTACCTATTCCAAGTTGTTATTTTTCACATATTTACACATCATATACTACTATGAAATGTTTCTGACCTAAAATATTACGAAATATGATTGTTTACATTATAATGTAAAAGTTGATGTTAAAGTGCGATAACGTGAAAAAAGTGACATTTTATGTCTAGAAAGTCACTTTTCATCAAAAGTACAATAACAAAACTAGTTCCCATTTATCCTGGGTCCCCATACACACTTGTGCTCTTTGGACGCTCAAAACGCTATACAGCGCTTCAGAAGGCGCTAGGAGCAAAGGAAAGTGGTTTTTCAAACAAACTCATATAATCAATGGCCCTACCTATTCCAATTTGTTATTTTTCACATATTTACTCATAATATAGTACTATGAAATGTATATGACCTAAAATATTACGAAATATGATTGTATACATTATAATGTAAAAGTTGTTAAAGTGCGATAAGGTGAAAAAAGTGACATTTTATGTCTAGAAAGTCACTTTTCATCAAAAGTACAATAACAAAACTAGTTCCCATTTATCCTGTGTCCCCATACACACTTGTGCTCTTTATACGCTCAAAACGCTATACAGCGATTGAGAAGGCGCTAGGAGCAAAGGAAAGTGGTTTTTCAAACAAACTCATATAATCAATGGCCCTACCTATTCCAATTTGTTATTTTTCACATATTTACACATCATATACTACTATGAAATGTTTCTGACCTAAAATATTACGAAATATGATTGTTTACATTAAAATGTAAAAGTTGATGTTAAAGTGCGATAAGGTGAAAAAAGTGACATTTTATGTCTAGAAAGTCACTTTTCATCACAAGTACAATAACAAAACTAGTTCCCATTTATCCTGTGTCCCCATACACACTTGTGCTCTTTATACGCTCAAAACGCTATACAGCGCTTCAGAAGGCGCTAGGAGCAAAGGAAAGTGGTTTTTCAAACAAACTCATATAATCAATGGCCCTACCTATTCCAATTTGTTATTTTTCACATATTTACACATCATATACTACTATGAAATGTTTCTGACCTAAAATATTACGAAATATGATTGTTTACATTATAATGTAAAAGTTGATGTTAAAGTGCGATAAGGTGAAAAAAGTGACATTTTATGTCTAGAAAGTCACTTTTCATCAAAAGTACAATAACAAAACTAGTTCCCATTTATCCTGTGTCTCCATACACACTTGTGCTCTTTAGACGCTCAAAACGCTATACAGCGCTTCAGAAGGCGCTAGGAGCAAAGGAAAGTGGTTTTTCAAACAAACTCATATAATCAATGGCCCTACCTATTCCAATTTGTTATTTTTCACATATTTACTCATAATATAGTACTATGAAATGTTTCTGACCTAAAATATTACGAAATATGATTGTTTACATTATAATGTAAAAGTTGATGTTAAAGTGTGATAAGGTGAAAAAAGTGACATTTTATGTCTAGAAAGTCACTTTTCATCAAAAGTAAAATAACAAAACTAGATCCCATTCATCCTGTGTCCCCATACACACTTGTGCTCTTTAGACGCTCAAAACGCTATACAGCGCTGCAGAAGGCGCTAGGAGCAAAGGAAAGCGGTTTTTCTAACAAACTCATATAATCAATGGCCCTACCTATTCCAATTTATTATTTTTCACATATTTACACATCATATACTACTATGAAATGTTTCTGACCTAAAATATTACGAAATATGATTGTTTACATTATAATGTAAAAGTTGATGTTAAAGTGCGATAAGGTGAAAAAAGTGACATTTTATGTCTAGAAAGTCACTTTTCATCACAAGTACAATAACAAAACTAGTTCCCATTTATCCTGTGTCCCCATACACACTTGTGCTCTTTATACGCTCAAAACGCTATACAGCGCTTCAGAAGGCGCTAGGAGCAAAGGAAAGTGGTTTTTCAAACAAACTCATATAATCAATGGCCCTACCTATTCCAATTTGTTATTTTTCACATATTTACACATCATATACTACTATGAAATGTTTCTGACCTAAAATATTACGAAATATGATTGTTTACATTATAATGTAAAAGTTGATGTTAAAGTGCGATAAGGTGAAAAAAGTGACATTTTATGTCTAGAAAGTCACTTTTCATCAAAAGTACAATAACAAAACTAGTTCCCATTTATCCTGTGTCTCCATACACACTTGTGCTCTTTAGACGCTCAAAACGCTATACAGCGCTTCAGAAGGCGCTAGGAGCAAAGGAAAGTGGTTTTTCAAACAAACTCATATAATCAATGGCCCTACCTATTCCAATTTGTTATTTTTCACATATTTACTCATAATATAGTACTATGAAATGTTTCTGACCTAAAATATTACGAAATATGATTGTTTACATTATAATGTAAAAGTTGATGTTAAAGTGTGATAAGGTGAAAAAAGTGACATTTTATGTCTAGAAAGTCACTTTTCATCAAAAGTAAAATAACAAAACTAGATCCCATTCATCCTGTGTCCCCATACACACTTGTGCTCTTTAGACGCTCAAAACGCTATACAGCGCTGCAGAAGGCGCTAGGAGCAAAGGAAAGCGGTTTTTCTAACAAACTCATATAATCAATGGCCCTACCTATTCCAAGTTGTTATTTTTCACATATTTACACATCATATACTACTATGAAATGTTTCTGACCTAAAATATTACGAAATATGATTGTTTACATTATAATGTAAAAGTTGATGTTAAAGTGCGATAACGTGAAAAAAGTGACATTTTATGTCTAGAAAGTCACTTTTCATCAAAAGTACAATAACAAAACTAGTTCCCATTTATCCTGGGTCCCCATACACACTTGTGCTCTTTGGACGCTCAAAACGCTATACAGCGCTTCAGAAGGCGCTAGGAGCAAAGGAAAGTGGTTTTTCAAACAAACTCATATAATCAATGGCCCTACCTATTCCAATTTGTTATTTTTCACATATTTACTCATAATATAGTACTATGAAATGTATATGACCTAAAATATTACGAAATATGATTGTATACATTATAATGTAAAAGTTGATGTTAAAGTGCGATAAGGTGAAAAAAGTGACATTTTATGTCTAGAAAGTCACTTTTCATCAAAAGTACAATAACAAAACTAGTTCCCATTTATCCTGTGTCCCCATACACACTTGTGCTCTTTATACGCTCAAAACGCTATACAGCGATTGAGAAGGCGCTAGGAGCAAAGGAAAGTGGTTTTTCAAACAAACTCATATAATCAATGGCCCTACCTATTCCAATTTGTTATTTTTCACATATTTACACATCATATACTACTATGAAATGTTTCTGACCTAAAATATTACGAAATATGATTGTTTACATTAAAATGTAAAAGTTGATGTTAAAGTGCGATAAGGTGAAAAAAGTGACATTTTATGTCTAGAAAGTCACTTTTCATCACAAGTACAATAACAAAACTAGTTCCCATTTATCCTGTGTCCCCATACACACTTGTGCTCTTTATACGCTCAAAACGCTATACAGCGCTTCAGAAGGCGCTAGGAGCAAAGGAAAGTGGTTTTTCAAACAAACTCATATAATCAATGGCCCTACCTATTCCAATTTGTTATTTTTCACATATTTACACATCATATACTACTATGAAATGTTTCTGACCTAAAATATTACGAAATATGATTGTTTACATTATAATGTAAAAGTTGATGTTAAAGTGCGATAAGGTGAAAAAAGTGACATTTTATGTCTAGAAAGTCACTTTTCATCAAAAGTACAATAACAAAACTAGTTCCCATTTATCCTGTGTCTCCATACACACTTGTGCTCTTTAGACGCTCAAAACGCTATACAGCGCTTCAGAAGGCGCTAGGAGCAAAGGAAAGTGGTTTTTCAAACAAACTCATATAATCAATGGCCCTACCTATTCCAATTTGTTATTTTTCACATATTTACAAATAATATAGTGCTATGAAATGTTTCTGACCTAAAATATTACGAAATGTGATTGTTTACATTATAATGTAAAAGTTGATGTTAAAGTGCGATAAGGTGAAAAAAGTGACATTTTATGTCTAGAAAGTCACTTTTCATCACAAGTACAATAACAAAACTAGTTCCCATTTATCCTGTGTCCCCATACACACTTGTGCTCTTTATACGCTCAAAACGCTATACAGCGCTTCAGAAGGCGCTAGGAGCAAAGGAAAGTGGTTTTTCTAACAAACTCATATAATCAATGGCCCTACCTATTCCAATTTGTTATTTTTCACATATTTGCACATCATATACTACTATGAAATGTTTCTGACCTAAAATATTACGAAATATGATTGTTTACATTATAATGTAAAAGTTTATGTTAAAGTGCGATAACGTGAAAAAAGTGACATTTTATGTCTAGAAAGTCACTTTTCATCAAAAGTACAATAACAAAACTAGTTCCCATTTATCCTGTGTCTCCATACACACTTGTGCTCTTTAGACGCTCAAAACGCTATACAGCGCTTCAGAAGGCGCTAGGAGCAAAGGAAAGTGGTTTTTCAAACAAACTCATATAATCAATGGCCCTACCTATTCCAATTTGTTATTTTTCACATATTTACAAATAATATAGTGCTATGAAATGTTTCTGACCTAAAATATTACGAAATGTGATTGTTTACATTATAATGGAACAGTTGATGTTAAAGTGTTATAACGTGAAAAAAGTGACATTTTATATCTAGAAAGTCACTTTTCATCAAAAGTACAATAACAAAACTAGTTCCCATTTATCCTGTGTCCCCATACACACTTGTGCTCTTTAGACGCTCAAAACGCTATACAGCGCTTCAGAAGGTGCTAGGAGCAAAGGAAAGTGGTTTTTCTAACAAACTCATATAATCAATGGCCCTACCTATTCCAATTTATTATTTTTCACATATTTACACATCATATACTACTATGAAATGTTTCTGACCTAAAATATTACGAAATATGATTGTTTATAATATAATGGAACAGTTGATGTTAAAGTGTTATAACGTGAAAAAAGTGACATTTTATGTCTAGAATGTCACTTTTCATCATAAGTACAATAACAAAACTAGTTCCCATTTATCCTGTGTCCCCATACACACTTGTGCTCTTTAGACGCTCAAAACGCTATACAGCGCTTCAGAAGGTGCTAGGAGCAAAGGAAAGTGGTTTTTCTAACAAACTCATATAATCAATGGCCCTACCTATTCCAATTTATTATTTTTCACATATTTACACATCATATACTACTATGAAATGTTTCTGACCTAAAATATTACGAAATATGATTGTTTACATTATAATGTAAAAGTTGATGTTAAAGTGCGATAAGGTGAAAAAAGTGACATTTTATGTCTAGAAAGTCACTTTTCATCACAAGTACAATAACAAAACTAGTTCCCATTTATCCTGTGTCCCCATACACACTTGTGGTCTTTATACGCTCAAAACGCTATACAGCGCTTCAGAAGGCGCTAGGAGCAAAGGAAAGTGGTTTTTCTAATAAACTCATATAATCAATGGCCCTACCTATTCCAATTTGTTATTTTTCACATATTTACAAATAATATAGTGCTATGAAATGTTTCTGACCTAAAATATTACGAAATGTGATTGTTTACATTAAAATGTAAAAGTTGATGTTAAAGTGCGATAAGGTGAAAAAAGTGACATTTTATGTCTAGAAAGTCACTTTTCATGACAAGTACAATAACAAAACTAGTTCCCATTTATCCTGTGTCCCCATACACACTTGTGCTCTTTAGACGCTCAAAACGCTATACAGCGCTTCATAAGGCGCTAGGAGCAAAGGAAAGTGGTTTTTCTAACAAACTCATATAATCAATGGCCATACCTATTCCAATCTGATAATTTTCACATATTTTCTCATAATATAGTACTATGAAATGTTTCTGACATAAAATATTACGAAATGTGATTGTTTACATTATAATGTAAAAGTTGATGTTAAAGTGCGATAAGGTGAAAAAAGTGACATTTTATGTCTAGAAAGTCACTTTTCATCATAAGTACAATAACAAAACTAGTTCCCATTAATCCTGTGTCCCCATACACACTTGTGCTCTTTAGACGCTCAAAACGCTATACAGCGCTTCAGAAGGCGCTAGGAGCAAAGGAAAGTGGTTTTTCAAACAAACTCATATAATCAATGGCCCTACCTATTCCAATTTGTTATTTTTCACATCATATTCTACTATGAAATGTTTCTGACCTAAAATATTACGAAATATGATAGTTTACATTAAAATGTAAAAGTTGATGTTAAAGTGCGATAAGGTGAAAAAAGTGACATTTTATGTCTAGAAAGTCACTTTTCATCACAAGTACAATAACAAAACTAGTTCCCATTTATCCTGTGTCCCCATACACACTTGTGCTCTTTAGACGCTCAAAACGCTATACAGCGCTTCAGAAGGCGCTAGGAGCAAAGGAAAGTGGTTTTTCAAACAAACTCATATAAACAATGGCCCTACCTATTCCAATTTGTTATTTTTCACATATTTACACATCATATACTACTATGAAATGTTTCTGACCTAAAATATTACGAAATATGATTGTTTACATTATAATGTAAAAGTTGATGTTAAAGTGCGATAACGTGAAAAAAGTGACATTTTATGTCTAGAAAGTCACTTTTCATCAAAAGTACAATAACAAAACTAGTTCCCATTTATCCTGTGTCTCCATACACACTTGTGCTCTTTAGACGCTCAAAACGCTATACAGCGCTTCAGTAGGCGCTAGGAGCAAAGGAAAGTGGTTTTTCAAACAAACTCATATAATCAATGGCCCTACCTATTCCAATTTGTTATTTTTCACATATTTACAAATAATATAGTGCTATGAAATGTTTCTGACCTAAAATATTGCGAAATGTGATTGTTTACATAATAATGGAACAGTTGATGATAAAGTGTTATAACGTGAAAAAAGTGACATTTTATATCTAGAAAGTCACTTTTCATCAAAAGTACAATAACAAAACTAGTTCCCATTTATCCTGTGTCCCCATACACACTTGTGCTCTTTATACGCTCAAAACGCTATACAGCGCTTCAGAAGGTGCTAGGAGCAAAGGAAAGTGGTTTTTCTAACAAACTCATATAATCAATGGCCCTACCTATTCCAATTTGTTATTTTTCACATATTTACAAATAATATAGTGCTATGAAATGTTTCTGACCTAAAATATTACGAAATGTGATTGTTTACAATATAATGGAACAGTTGATGTTAAAGTGTTATAACGTGAAAAAAGTGACATTTTATATCTAGAAAGTCACTTTTCTTCAAAAGTACAATAACAAAAATAGTTCCCATTTATCCTGTGTCCCCATACACACCTGTGCTCTTTAGACGCTCAAAACGCTATACAGCGCTTCAGAAGGCGCTAGGAGCAAAGGAAAGTGGTTTTTCAAACAAACTCATATAATCAATGGCCCTACCTATTCCAATTTGTTATTTTTCACATATTTACACATCATATACTACTATGAAATGTTTCTGGCCTAAAATATTACGAAATATGATTGTTTACATTAAAATGTAAAAGTTGATGTTAAAGTGCGATAAGGTGAAAAAAGTGACATTTTATGTCTAGAAAGTCACTTTTCATCAAAAGTACAATAACAAAAATAGTTCCCATTTATCCTGTGTCCCCATACACACTTGTGCTCTTTAGACGCTCAAAACGCTATACAGCGCTTCAGAAGGCGCTAGGAGCAAAGGAAAGTGGTTTTTCAAACAAACTCATATAATCAATGGCCCTACCTATTCCAATTTGTTATTTTTCACATATTTACTCATAATATAGTACTATGAAATGTATATGACCTAAAATATTACGAAATATGATTGTTTACATTATAATGTAAAAGTTGATGTTAAAGTGCGATAAGGTGAAAAAAGTGACATTTTATGTCTAGAAAGTCACTTTTCATCAAAAGTACAATAACAAAACTAGTTCCCATTTATCCTGTGTCCCCATACACACTTGTGCTCTTTATACGCTCAAAACGCTATACAGCGCTTCAGAAGGCGCTAGGAGCAAAGGAAAGTGGTTTTTCAAACAAACTCATATAATCAATGGCCCTACCTATTCCAATTTGTTATTTTTCACATATTTACTCATAATATAGTACTATGAAATGTATATGACCTAAAATATTACGAAATATGATTGTTTACATTATAATGTAAAAGTTGATGTTAAAGTGCGATAAGGTGAAAAAAGTTACATTTTATGTCTAGAAAGTCACTTTTCATCAAAAGTACAATAACAAAACTAGTTCCCATTTATCCTGTGTCCCCATACACACTTGTGCTCTTTAGACGCTCAAAACGCTATACAGCGCTTCAGAAGGCGCTAGGAGCAAAGGAAAGTGGTTTTTCAAACAAACTCATATAATCAATGGCCCTACCTATTCCAATTTGTTATTTTTCACATATTTACTCATAATATAGTACTATGAAATGTATATGACCTAAAATATTACGAAATATGATTGTTTACATTATAATGTAAAAGTTGATGTTAAAGTGCGATAAGGTGAAAAAAGTGACATTTTATGTCTAGAAAGTCACTTTTCATCAAAAGTACAATAACAAAACTAGTTCCCATTTATCCTGTGTCCCCATACACACTTGTGCTCTTTATACGCTCAAAACGCTATACAGCGCTTCAGAAGGCGCTAGGAGCAAAGGAAAGTGGTTTTTCAAACAAACTCATATAATCAATGGCCCTACCTATTCCAATTTGTTATTTTTCACATATTTAGACATCATATAGTACTATGAAATGTTTCTGACCTAAAATATTACGAAATATGATTGTTTACATTAAAATGTAAAAGTTGATGTTAAAGTGCGATAAGGTGAAAAAAGTGACATTTTATGTCTAGAAAGTCACTTTTCATCAAAAGTACAATAACAAAAATAGTTCCCATTTATCCTGTGTCCCCATACACACTTGTGCTCTTTAGACGCTCAAAACGCTATACAGCGCTTCAGAAGGCGCTAGGAGCAAAGGAAAGTGGTTTTTTAAACAAACTCATATAATCAATGGCCCTACCTATTCCAATTTGTTATTTTTCACATATTTACACATCATATACTACTATGAAATGTTTCTGACCTAAAATATTACGAAATGTGATTGTTTACAATATAATGGAACAGTTGATGTTAAAGTGTTATAACGTGAAAAAAGTGACATTTTATGTCTAGAAAGTCACTTTTCATCAAAAGTACAATAACAAAATCTAGTTCCCATTAATCCTGTGTCCCCATACACACTTGTGCTCTTTATACGCTCAAAACGCTATACAGCGCTTCAGAAGGCGCTAGGAGCAAAGGAAAGTGGTTTTTCAAACAAACTCATATAATCAATGGCCCTACCTATTCCAATTTGTTATTTTTCACATATTTACACATCATATACTACTATGAAATGTTTCTGACCTAAAATATTACGAAATATGATTGTTTACATTAAAATGTAAAAGTTGATGTTAAAGTGCGATAAGGTGAAAAAAGTGACATTTTATGTCTAGAAAGTCACTTTTCATCAAAAGTACAATAACAAAACTAGTTCCCATTTATCCTGTGTCCCCATACACACTTGTGCTCTTTATACGCTCAAAACGCTATACAGCGCTTCAGAAGGTGCTAGGAGCAAAGGAAAGTGGTTTTTCTAACAAACTCATATAATCAATGGCCCTACCTATTCCAATTTGTTATTTTTCACATATTTACAAATAATATAGTGCTATGAAATGTTTCTGACCTAAAATATTACGAAATGTGATTGTTTACAATATAATGGAACAGTTGATGTTAAAGTGTTATAACGTGAAAAAAGTGACATTTTATATCTAGAAAGTCACTTTTCATCAAAAGTACAATAACAAAAATAGTTCCCATTTATCCTGTGTCCCCATACACACTTGTGCTCTTTAGACGCTCAAAACGCTATACAGCGCTTCAGAAGGCGCTAGGAGCAAAGGAAAGTGGTTTTTCAAACAAACTCATATAATCAATGGCCCTACCTATTCCAATTTGTTATTTTTCACATATTTACACATCATATACTACTATGAAATGTTTCTGACCTAAAATATTACGAAATATGATTGTTTACATTAAAATGTAAAA